>NC_136904.1:96458323-96484772 GCF_949606895.1 Notothenia rossii | reverse complement strand
GAGCCCGAAGTACGAGTTCAGGACGGATGGCCGCCGCCACTTCATGACCATCGTCAACGTGACAGCGGAGGACGAAGGTCTGTCCTAAAACGCAGAAATCTGACCATTAATATAGATTCATTTCATATTGAGAGGGTCAAATGTTTCTAGCTAATCACCTTATGAAGCCCTTTCTCCACTTCCTGTTCAAACCCTTATGTCTCAATTCCTCAGGTTTAGCGCTATCAGCTTTTGTAGACAGGGAGTTTAATTAGAGATCACCCACAGCCACACTGCAAGTCCTCTGTTAATGAGTAACCACATATTGCTAATCTAAATAGTGAGTTTCATGCCTGGAAAAACTGTTAATAACTAAATAACAGTTTGTATAAAACCTTAAAAACAGTTTATTTGGCAAGTAAAGGTTGATAAAGCTGGGGTTATAGCAATTACACTGGACACAGGAAGCGCCAACACATAATAAGACCTGGTGGTCACTGTGTGGAGGTTACAGTTCAAGGTTAGTTCAGTTTATTTCTATAGCACATTTTAAGACACAGAGGCAATTCAAAGTGCCTCACATTGAACACATTATAATACAAAGATAAAAAACATACACAAACAAAAAAAAGCGATAAAATAATGGTGTCAGCTAAAAGTGCAATTATAAGGCACGGTTAAAGGAGACATAGATATTATAGTGAAGTGAGATGTTATAGCAGAAAGAGATGTGGTAATAAATGATGGTGTTATCTCTGTAGGCGTGTACTCGGTCATCGCTCGGGTCGACGCTCTGGGTGAAGCTTGCAGCTCGGCCGAGCTCTTCCTGTCGGGCCGAGGTCCGTAAATACAAACGCTATCTTTAGTTTGAATTGAAGTTAAGTAATGAAACGCTCTAACTTCATGTTGTCTCCGCAGAGGTGGGCTTAGGCAGCGCCCCTCAGGGTGAGTACTTTCAATAAATACAGGCAGTCGAACTTCCTCCCCTTTAATTACAAACTGAAAGAGATGAATGGTCCTCGCTTTAGGCCTTCAAATGTTCTATCATTTGGTGGGTTTGTATTTATTTTTATTATTTAACAGAATACGCTTATGATATAAAGAGTATCCACACATAATTGGGTATTGCAATCTGGTCTATATAATATTTAACGTGAAAGTGCAAAATATATAAAATATATATATATTAAAGCGAGGCTGATTGGTTCAAATAACTCTGACTTGTATTTTGAAAGGGAGGAACTGTGGACTTTTACTTTGGCTTCAAACAGTCTGAAGATCTAATTAAAGGAGATGTTGTGAGTTAATATTAACGGTGCTGTTCGACCCACAGACGTCCCCGACTCCCTTCAGTTCCCCGGCGCTGCCTCTCTGTTCGTTAGAGGTGAGACTTCCTGTCTCTCTTATAACTCTTTATATACCAATATAAAACATATTCTCATTAATATCTTCTTCTGCCAAAGACTCCTCTCAGTCTTATCTCTACGAAGAACGGACAGTGACAGGTACAGCAGATATTCATTTATAATATTTAACCATGAGTACTAACGGTTTATGAAGACTCCATCCTAAATTAAAAAATATTCTTCTGTATCATTACTGTCATCCATCATCAACTCAAACTCCTTCCATCGTGTGAACCCTTTAACAACCGTTAACAATCAGTGAACCCGTTAACAATCGTTAACAATCAGTGAACCCGTTAACAACCGTTAACAATCAGTGAACCCGTTAACAATCAGTGAACCCGTTAACAATCGTTAACAATCAGTGAACCCGTTAACAATCAGTGAACCCGTTAACAACCGTTAACAATCAGTGAACCTGTTAACAACCGTTAACAATCAGTGAACCCGTTAACAATCAGTGAACCCGTTAACAACCGTTAACAATCAGTGAACCCTTTAACAACCGTTAACAACCGTTAACAATCAGTGAACCTGTTAACAACCGTTAACAATCAGTGAACCCTTTAACAATCAGTGAACCCTTTAACAATCAGTGAACCCGTTAACAACCGTTAACAATCAGTGAACCCGTTAACAATCAGTGAACCCGTTAACAACCGTTAACAATCAGGTGAACCCTTTAACAATCAGTGAACCCTTTAACAATCAGTGAACTCGTTAACAATCAGTGAACTCGTTAACAATCAGGTGAACTCGTTAACAATCTGGTGAACTCTTGTGAATGATCGTGTGAACCGGTTTGCAGAAATGTAATAATTCCTTCCTGTCGCAGAAGAAGATTATCTGCACAACCTGAATCTGTAAATTGCAACATTAAGATCTTTCATTTTAAACGAGTTTTAATAAGATTAAAATCCATTTCTAATTTGTTTTTAATCCAGGATTAGTGGAGACTGAATCCAGATATCAGACCTCAGTCTTAACATTCATTAAACAATTACATATATGTTCTGGAGCTAATCTCATCAATTTAAATTACAAATGTAATTTCAAATAAATTAGGAATTGATTTAGATGAAAGTCTGAATGTATTGTGTTTGTGATTACATCTGGAAAATAAGACTGTTAGTCTTCTTCTGCACAAACTGCACATCTTTAATTTTCTTGAAATATTATTATCTTTATTATTATTATTATTATTATTGATTGTGATTATCTTTAATGTGTAGCTATGGAAAGAGTCGAGGAGACCGTCTCTGTTCGCTTCTCCTCCACAGGTATCAACATTTTATCACACTAAAACTGTCTGACAGCTTTAATTACCTGTCTGTCTCTACCTGTCTGTCTGACAGCTTTAATTATCTGTCTGTCCTCTTGTCCTCTGCCTGTCTGTCCTCTTGTCCTCTGCCTGTCTGTCCTCTTGTCTTCTGCCTGTCTGTTGCCAATTTTCTTCGTCCACATACTCTACCTGTCTGTCTCACATCTTTACACCCCTGTCTATCTGACTTCTTTACACACCTGTCTGTCTCTACCTGTCTGTCTCACATCTTTTCACACCTGTCTGTCTCTAAGTTGGTTTTCCTCCCTGCAGGAGTGAGACAGGCAGTAGGAGAGACAGGCGAGTGGACAGAGACAGGAGACGTGTCTTCAGGTAATGTCCTCTTCACCTGTCTCACTGCTAGAGGCTGTAGACATCAGGCCGCTTGTGGTGTTTGTCCTGAAACGCTTCCTGCTGCTTCTAGAAGCTTCTCTCTTTCCATAGAGTAGTCTTATCCTTCTTCCTCTTCCCCCTCTTCTTCCCCCCCCCCTCTCCCCCCACAGTGTGTTAACGTTGCCTCTCTTTTCCTCAGTGTCTGAGGTTTTCAGTTCGGAGGATCAGAGATCTTCAGCTGCCTTCAGAGGTATCTGCACATACCGCTTTTATTCTCTTAAATTATACCCACTTCCTGTTTGTCTTTCATGTACTTCCTATTGTTGTTTTGTCTTTATTTAAATCTCTTGATGAGTTCTTGATGTTAGCGTTGATCAGAAATCTGACATGGTGATAATATTTTAAAGAATCTGAAGTGAGGAAGACGAAGGACGAGCCAAGGCAAGGAGACGCCGACCGATCAGCAGGTAACACCCAGACCCATCTTATTCTATATGATTTGATCTTATCTTATTTGATCTTATCTTATTTGATCTTATCTTATTTGATCTTATTTTATTTGATCTTATCTTATTTGATCTCATCTTATTTGATCTCATCTTATTTGATCTCATCTTATTTGATCTTATCTTATTTGTCTGTCCTCTTAGAGTCTTTGTCGGCTCACTGTCTTTACACCAAACCGGAATATGTTAACAAATTAATGAACTTTTTTTTCTCACACATTCAAATGTTACAAGCAGTATTTCAGCATACTATATATATTTATTTATTTACAATGATTTTTTGTTGCTGTCAGTGAAGCTTCATGTTGTTCAAGAGTCTCTGCTGATCTTCCTCAGATGCGTTCAGAGCATCGTCGTCTGTCGGTCGTTCTGTCTGTCGGTTCGTCCGTCTGTTATTAATGTATCTTGATGTTCTGTCTCTTATCCCTTCTTTCTTCACCTCTTCTTTATCTATTTCTCTGTTAACCTTGAAGAACCTGAACAAAAGGTTTCCAGAAAGGTCTCTCCGGAACCTTACCAACCAAAACCTTCAGCCTTGCCAAAAACCACTCCCCCCGAGCCCAGACCGAGGGCGGAGGAACCCAAAGAGCTGAAAACTGAAACTAAAGAAGCCAAGGCTGAAGCAAAGACACCTCAAGAAGCCCCTAAGGCCAGAGGTAAAGTACACTTATTCTTCTGTTCTAGAAAGACGTTCTTTAACCCAGTCTTTCTAGTTGTTGGTTCCATGTTGCTGTGATCTGCAGGTATAACTCTTCAACATGGTTCTTGAGTGTTGGTCACTGTTAACCTCTTTAAATGTATTTCATGTATCTGGGGTTTGGGTTTCAGGAGGTTTGGATAGACCTTTGCTGTAATGTTTTGCCTACAACCTCCAGCTAGTTTCTACAATAATCTTCTGATAAATGTGGAGGAAAACCTTGTAATGTTCTGAAGACAAACCACCCGGCCCTCGAAGATCTGGGACCGTCTGTGAACTCTTTGACTTGTGTTGTGATGTGTTTCAGTAGCAGTACTCGTTAGAGTGGACTGTAATGTTGTTTGTTACCAGTATGTTATTGAACATATATATATATATATATATATATATATATATATATATATATATATATATATAATGTTCTTTAAAGCCGCAGAACGTCCAAAGCCTGAAGCAGCTGTAGTTCAGCCTCCTGCAGCAAAGGTTACCCCCCCATCAGCAGAACCAGGTCCTGCTAAAGGTACTGAGATCTTTAGAGTCCTTCACTCGTTCAGAGTGTTCTCTTTCACTTAGCCTTGGTCTTCACCTGTTGGCTAAACTTTGCATCATGTTCTCTTAAGTGTGGGAAGAACCCAGACCAGAGGAGCCTGTAGTTCAGCCGCCTGCACCAAAGGTTCCTGCCCCCAAGGCTGAAGCTGCTCCAACCAAAGGTACAGAGACGTTCCTCACTGGTCCTTCTTCTGTTTCCTGTTTGTGCTGTTACTCATGTTCAAGTCTGTTTCTCCTGTTCTGCTTTGAATGGAATGTAATCTTTCCGAAATGTCTTCTTTGAATATCTTTGAACACTCGTTAGAGTGATACTGGCACTTTTAAAATGCTCTTAATAAGTTAATCATCTTTTAAATTAATGTTATTCAAAGTTCTCTCAGTGCTGAAGACATCTGAAGCTCCAAGACAAATGGAGCCAGAAACACCAGGGAAGGTTCTGGAAGAAACACAGAGGGTTCCTGAAGCACCAAAGAAGGTTCCTGAAGCACAGAAGAAATTCAGAGAAGAACCGATGAAGGCCCAAGAAGAACCAAAGAAGGTTCCTGAAGTGCCAAAGAAGGTTCCTGAAGCACCAAAGAAGGTCCCAGAAGAACCAAAGAAGGTTCCTGAAGTGCCAAAGAAGGTCCCAGAAGAACCAAAGAAGGTTCCTGAAGTACCAAAGAAGGTTCCTGAAGCACCAAAGAAGGTCCCAGAAGAACCAAAGAAGGTTCCTGAAGTGCAAAAGAAGGTCCCAGAAGAACCAAAGAAGGTTCCTGAAGTACCAAAGAAGGTTCCTGAAGCACCAAAGAAGGTTCCAGAAGCACCAAAGAAGGTTCCTGAAGCACCAAAGAAGGTTCCTGAAGCACCAAAGAAGGTCCCTGAAGTACCAAAGAAGGTTCCTGAAGTACCAAAGAAGGTTCCTGAAGCACCAAAGAAGGTTCCTGAAGCACCAAAGAAGGTCCCAGAAGAACCAAAGAAAGTTCCTGAACTGCCAAAGAAGGTTCCTGAAGAACCAAAGAAAGTTCCTGAAGCACCAAAGAAGGTCCCAGAAGAACCAAAGAAGGTTCCTGAAGCACCAAAGGAGGTCCCAGGAGAACCACAAAGGTCTCCAGCGGCACACAAAATGGTTTCTGAAGCACCACCACAAGTCTTGGAAACACCAAAGCAAACTCTTCCGGCTCAAAAGCCTCTGCAACCAGGTAGACAAATCTGAACCTCTTATTAACTAATCCTTCTTCATCTTGGTCTTCTAACTTGGTATTCTTATGTATTACTATTCTTATCCATTAGCTAAAAGTTGATGTGTGTTCTGTCATGTGTGGCGACATGTTGCATCATATCAGTTATCAACACAGTAAACAAAGGGAGATACCACAGGAAACAACAGCTCCCGCTAATGTGCATCACTGTTTTGTAGTTTGACTTATTGTATTAATTTGTTCCAGGATCTAGATTAGTTTATTCCTTCTAGAGAAGTACTAGTCGATGTAGAGAGGCAGTAATTCACTACACTTAGGCTCGCAGCAGAATACATGTCACAGTGAAGTCTGTGTTTCTTTGTCTTGATGGTTCTTGTCTTGTGTCTTTCTCTTGGCCACCGCTCCATGGTGCAAATCTTCAATCTTGGGTGAAATCTTAAAAATAACAGTTCCTCAGATGAGGGATCTTAAGGAAACAACAGACAAGTTTGAAGACAGCAGGGAGTCGTCTGTGAAGACTCTTCAAGTAGAGAGAATCTCTCTGACAGAGGAAGTCAGGACGTATGAGATGGCAGTGGAGGTGAGGGAGTCGGTGGTAGAAAAACGAGAAATAAGACAGCAGAAAAGGGACGCGGTTTCTTCAGGATACAACCGGGGTCAGCAAGTCGAAGAGCCAGAATATGAGGTTGAAAAACCAGAAGACCAAGTGTTGAACCAGAGAGAAGAATTGTCTTCTAGGTCTGTCCCTCTTACCCTAAAGAAGACTGAACATTTTCCATCAGGAAGAGAACACACGACTCCACCTGAAGTAACTCGTCCCACGAAGCAAGAAGTTATTCCTCCTGACACTGGATCCACATCCCAAAAAGAGGTACCGTCCTACAAGAAAACTCAACAGAAAAAACTTGTGGAAGCTGACGTTGTAGTTGCACCGGTACACTATGAAGACATTGAAGAACTGCAAATGGAGGATCTTGTTAAACCCAAAACCTCTTCTACATCTAAAGAAGTCACTGCCCCAAAGAAGCCTAAAGAAGTCGCTGTTTCGAAACAAGCTATGAAAGAAAGAACCATCCCTCTTGAACATGACACACCCCAAGTCCCAACTCAAACCACTCCTTCTCCTCCCAAAAAGGAAGTCATGATTACTAGGAAGATGGAAGAAATCTGTGTCTGTCTAGAAGATGTTGTACCTCTGGAAAAACCGACCCCTGTGTCTGCAGACAAGTCCTTTGAAGAAGAACTGATTCCAGCAACAGGATCCGTGCCACCAAGTACAGAAGTGTCCTGCCCTGCACCGGTTTGTATCCCTCCGCCTGAGAGAGCAGTCTACCTTGAGAAAGACATTTCACCACCAAAAGAAGCTGTTTTGCCTACAGAGAAGACCTCTCCTAAACTTCCCAAAGCTTCTCCTGAAGAAGTGACTCCATACAAGAAACCTATCACTAAACCTGAGGTGGCTCCAAGTAAAACACCTGAAGTCCCACCACAGAAGAAGACTGTCACTAAACCTGAGGTGACTCCAAGTAAAACACCTGAAGTCCCACCACAGAAGAAGACTGTCACTAAACCTGAGGTGGCTCCAAGTAAAACACCTGACGTCCCACCACAGAAGAAGACTGTCACTAAACCTGAGGTGGCTCCAAGTAAAACACCTGAAGTCCCACCACAGAAGAAGACTGTCACTAAACCTGAGGTGGCTCCAAGTAAAACACCTGAAGTCCCACCACAGAAGAAGACTGTCACTAAACCTGAGGTGGCTCCAAGTAAAACACCTGAAGTCCCACCACAGAAGAAGACTGTCACTAAACCTGAGGTGGCTCCAAGTAAAACACCTGAAGTCCCACCACAGAAGAAGACTGTCACTAAACCTGAGGTGGCTCCAAGTAAAACACCTGAAGTCCCACCACAGAAGAAGACTGTCACTAAACCTGAGGTGGCTCCAAGTAAAACACCTGACGTCCCACCACAGAAGAAGACTGTCACTAAACCTGAGGTGGCTCCAAGTAAAACACCTGAAGTCCCACCACAGAAGAAGACTGTCACTAAACCCGAGGTGGCTCCAAGTAAAACACCTGAAGTCCCACCACAGAAGAATGAAGAAGAAGAAGGTCTTGTCTTTAAAACACCTGCTTCCCTGGCACAAACAGTATTCACCCCCGAGGTGGATTCTGCCAAAGAAGTAAGAAGCTCTCCAAGAGAAGATGATGAAAAAGCAAAGAAGAGCGAACAACAAACTCTTCAGACAGGTATTCTTATTAGAGCCGCGAAGGCTCGTGATCGCCATAAGATCAACCCTCTTACAGAACCTCACATGTACACACACATGATATCACTGATGGTACACATTACACTAATGATCACAGTAAGCCTTCCTCGTCCATTGTCTCTGTAACGTGTTTGTGTGTCAGTACTTTGGTTCGCCACTAAAGAACCTCTCTTGGTCTATTTCCCTTCTCCTCTTCTCCCTGTTTGTGTTTTTGTCTTCTTGATTGACCGTGTTTTTTCTTGGTCGTAATCTTGGTATGTTGTATTCCCAAAGCGTCTCCCCCAGAGGAGAGGAAGCCAGCTGCACCTTTATCTCCTGCAGCCGCTGCTCCTCCTGCAGGTAGTCACTAAATACTGCTGGCTCATCAAGAGTCTGTTTCCTCTTCTGTTTGTGTTCTTCTTCTGTATTTCATGTTGTGAACTGTTCCTGTCACTGCTTCTGTTTCCACCAACTGTTTTCTTGGTCTTGACCTTGGCGTCTTGTATTCCCAAAGCGTCTCCCCCAGAGGAGAGGAAACCATCTGCACCTTCAGCTCCTGCACAGAAGGTTGCTCCTCCTGCAGGTATACTCCTTCTTCAGTATGTTGTTGTGAGCTAAATGTCCGTCTGTTGTCTTCTGAGCTGACTGATCACCCTCAGTCTCATCTTGCATCTGTCTGTCCTTCATTGACCCTGTTCTTGTGTTGGTCATGATCTTGGCATCTTGTATTTTAAAGTGTCTCGTCCAGAGGAAGAGAAACCATCTGCACCAAAGCCTTCAGCTCCTGCAGCTAAAGTCACTCCTCCTGCAGCTAAAGTCACTCCTCCTGCAGCTAAAGTCACTCCTCCTGCAGCTAAAGTCACTCCTCCTGCAGCTAAAGTCACTCCTCCTGCAGGTAAAGTCACTCCTCCTGCAGGTAAAGTCACTCCTCCTGCAGGTAGTTCTTTCACCTTTGCACATCTGTCTTCTGTTTGTGTTGTATCTGGAGACCTTTCATGTTTTCTGATTCCTCTCTGTCTGTGCACTTGGAAGCACTCTTAACATCTTGAATCTGTTGAATGTCTCTTGTTCGTGACCTTTGGTATCTTGTGCTCCTAAGTGTCTCCTCCAGAGGAAAGGAAAGTGTCTGCACCAAAGACTCCAGCAGAGAAAGTGGTTCCTCCAGCAGGTAGTTCTTCTGTGTGTCCTTTATGTTGTTTGTCCTCTCTTGGTCTAAATTCTTTAACTGTCTGGTTAGTTCAGTTTTGTCAGTATCTTGTTGACCAGATCTTTGCCAGTGATTTAATCAAGTTGGCGTTCTTGTAGCTCAAGTTTCACCGGTGGCCAAGACACCCTCCCCACCGGGCGTACAGGCCTCTCCAGCAGCCTCTCCGCCTGAAGGTAACACCTCTTCTGTAGCTCTCATCTGTGTTCAATATGTTTATGATGATCTCTTCTGTTTGTCTCTGGCTTTAAAGCGTTTCTTATGTGACGCTTCAGTCTTCATAAAAGGAACTCTGAGCCTCGATTGTAGAAATGCCTTTAATGTCTAGTTCTGTCTTTAACTGTCAACCTACTGTTTGTTTAATTCAAGTGTTTCATATTAACTATACATGTTAAAGAGTCCAAATAACCTTAAAAATAATCTCTTAACTTTTGTACGAAAATACAAAAGCATGCCACACTTTCTTAACTCCAGTCCGTCTGAAAAAATACATTAACCTTCTTTTGTTTGTATTGTGTTGACTTGTTTCTATCTCTTTTAAATTATTGCAGACAAGGGACCAGTTTCAGCACCTGGACCAACTACAGGTATACATCCTGCCATATTAGTTATTCTCTTATAAACAACCAACACATCTCTTGTTTTACATGTTGAAGCGGTGTGAGTCCTCTGTTGTAAAGTGTCCGATGAAATGTTGAGTTCCCTGTTTGTGAATGTATTTACTGCCTCAACCACAGTGACGGCTCTTAAGCAAAAGGGTAAGATCCCTGTTCAGGAGACGAAAACCCCTGAATCTCCTAAGTTGAAGAGTAGGGTTCTCAGAGGACCCAAAGAGAAGGAGCCGGAGCTGGAGGTCGTTAAGTTGAAGAAGGTCCCGGTGAAACCTCCAGAGCCTGAGAAACAGGTCGAAACCCATAAAGCAGAAGTGACGAAGCTCCAGGACGTAGAACTGGCGGTTCACGGACTTCACGAGAGAGATGATCGAGAGATAATCACCCTCGGGAGGACCGAGCGAGTCTTCACCGCGGAGGAGCAGACGGCTCAGTTAGGCCAGTTTGAGGAAGCTGAGAGGGTAACAGTTACTGTGAAAACAACAGAAAAAGTAGGATGGACAAGAACTCCAAAATCTCAAAAAGAGGAAGAACCTGAGGTGCCAAAGGTTGAGAAGAAGAAAATAACCAAACTGCCAAAGGCTGATGAAAAGAAAGAATCAACCAAACTGAAACCCTTTGAGAAATCAGGGAAACCAGAAGAAGAACCGCACAGGATCCAGTTGAAAAAGGTGCCAACTAAGCCCAAAGAGCCAGAGAAGGAGGTCATAACTCAAAAATGTGAAGTGACGAGGCATTATGATTCAGAGCTGAGCGTTCAGAAACTTCGCCATCGAGAGGATCGAGAGCTGCTAACGGTGGTAAGGCCTGAACGAGTCTTTACCGCCGCTGAAGACTCGCCTGACTCGGGTCACATGGAGGAGCCGGAGGAACTTGAGACAGAAGATGAGAAGTCCAGATGGACCCGAACCCCTAAAGCACCAAAAGAGGAAGAACCAGAACCAGATTTTTCTAAAAAGAAAATAAAGAAGTTGCCAAAGAAAGGTGAGGAGCAAGAAGCAGTGACTTTGAAACCTTTTGAAAAACCTAAGAAAGCTGAAGCCCCTGAACCGGCCAAATCTATGGAAGAAGCCGAGGCAAAGACAGAAAGTGAACGCACTCCATACAAGAGAGTCGAGACGCCTCAGATAGATCAACCTGCAGCTGCGATAAAACACAGCGAAGACCAACCCGCCAACTCGAGTCCAGAAGTCACTGCTGACGTCGGCAAAGACCAGGTCATGTTGAAGCCTTTCACCAAGCCTAAAGAGAAGCCAGAGAAAGCGTCCGAGGAAGAGAAAAAGAAACCTGTGGATACAAAGGTACCCCGTCGAGCTCTAAGTGAGGAAACTCCTAAAGATCTTAAGAAAGTAGAAAAGACTGCAAAACCCCAAAAGGATGATGAGAAAGAGGAAGCTGCTCCAGACAGGAAGGCCAGTCCACCAGGGAAGAAAGAGACCCCACAGAAACCAGCAGACATCTTAAAGAAAGGTGTCGAGCTCAAAAAGACTCCCTCGCCAAGAGCCGCTAAAGATAAGGTAGTTGAAGAAAAACCCGTCAAACCTATCGAGCAGCTGAGGAAGGCCGAGCTGAGGAAGACTCCATCACCTAAGGTGGAAAAAACGATTTCACCTAAAGACTCAGTTGAAGCTGTCACGCTCAAAAAGACCCCGAGGAAAACCCCACCGGAGGAAGCTCCCGGTAGAGGAAGGATCCCGCTGGGGAAGGAGGTTTCCCCCGGGGCCGTGCAGATGCAGAAGGTTCCCACCCAGCCGGAGGAGGAGGTGTTTGAAGAGGAGGCGGAGGTGAAGGAGGGCGAGGAGGAGGACGAGGCCTGGGGCTGGGAGCTGGTCCCCCCCGAGGACTGGGAGGGTGAAGCGGAGGACGGGGAGCGGCAGACTCCCGGCATGCCAGGCGCCAGACGAGGTGAGACCAAGGCCGACGTCTGAGGACTCTGGAGCCCCTTCATCCATCTCAAAACTCATCTAATCCTCATCACGCCATCTGCAGCTCATGTATTCATCCGCCATTCTTCCACCGAGCCGCTGTCATTTCATGTCTGTCCTCAATGTGTTCATCATGTCCTCCACCCATGTTTGTCTTCATCTTGTCCCAAGGGGAATTGTTAGTTTAAACTGGAGCAAAACTTTTGGAAGATGAAGAATTGAAATTGAGATACCAAAAGATCAGACCACTAAAACCAGTTTTCGATTCCCATCCCTACTCCATTAATACTCATCTTCATCCTATTCATCTCAGTGATGTCCATCATATAATGTCTCTCCTCAATGTGTCTTCATCATGTCTTTCACAACAACTAGTACCTTTCTAGTTTGTCGTTTTCCTGCATCGTCCATTCATGTTAGTCTTCATCTTGTTCCATTCAGGGATGGGAACTTGGAAGAAGCACTTCTCAATTCCCATCCCCGCTCCCATTATTCTTTCATCCGTGAATATCTACTCCATCTTCTTCATCCTCTTCATCTCTGTGCAGTCCTCATGTTGTCTTTCCAATATTACCTTAACTTCAGCTTATAGTTTTTTGCATATTCTTTCATCTTGTGGTTCTATTATTCTGTCCATCTCTGTCCTCTTCACTGTGAAATGTCCTTTCAATGTTCTCATGTCTGAATGTCTACATCTTAGTCTTGGTTTCTGCTGGATCATCAGAGGAACTCTAAACTCCTCTTGTTGTCTCTTGTTCAGATGGAAAACCATCAGAGGAGGCGCCAAAGGGCAGAGGCCGAGGACTCGGGGGTATGAACTGATATAAAGTAGCTCATGTACTAACGTTTGCTCTTTGGGTGTTTTCTTGTCTGTCCTTTCTTACAAAACCTAATGTGTTTTGTGTGTTCAGCTTTTCATCTTCTGGCCCCAAACTTTTTCTACGTAAATCTGTTGAGTGCGGACAGATTTAAAATCTTGTTGTCTTTGAGGGAAACCTCTTGTACGTCTGTTACTGTAGAGGTATCAGGAAGTAGTATCACATACCCAATCACCAGGTATCTTTACATTCATACACTTTAGGGCTGCAACATAAGATAGACAGAAAAAACATACTTCAACTATTCGATCATTTAATGATTTGAGTCATTTTAAAGTTTGAAATGAAAGTCTGTTTTCACTTTCTCAACTCTTTAGACATTCAAACAAATCACATCGGACTGAGAAGTTTTGATGGCCTTTTTCTGATATTTTCTGATGTTTTATAGCCTAATATAAGCCATCATTAGAGGCAGCTCTACCACACTGATATCAGCCAATAGAAACACTGCATTTGGCTGAAATCAATGTTTATATTGTCCTTATTTTCTGCAATAGCACAGGTAGGTATTTAGCTTCTCCATCTTCCTCTTTGTGTTGTTTGCGTGGTTTGTTGTTTATGTTGTTGTGTTCTTTGGTAACCCTGTAGCAGCTCAACAGAGTGACTGTATGCTTCAGAATCTTTACCCTAACCTTGTTTTATGTTACTTCCACTGATTGACGTCTTACCTACGGTAAGCTCAGTGTCTTCAAGCCTTCCCTCTGTGTGAAGTCTGATGTGAGTAAGTAACATTGTGTCTGTGGCCTTGCAGCGAGACAGACCCCGTCTCCCGGTGATGCCGGCAGAGGCCGCGGCCTGAAGTCCGGAGGAAGAGGCCCGACCCCCCCGGAGGATCCCTTCGGAGGGTTCAAGCTGAAGGCGGTGCCTCTGAAGTTTGTGAAGAAGATCAAGGACATCTTGCTTCTGGAGGCCGAGTCCATCGGATCCTCCGCCGTGTTCGAGTGCGAGGTGTCGCCCTCCACCGCCATCACCACCTGGATGAAGGACGGCACCAACCTGCGCGAGGGCCCCAAGCACAAGTTCACCGCTGACGGCAAAGACCGCAAGCTGAACATCATCGACGTGCAGCTGTCGGACACCGGCGAGTATACCTGCGTCGCCAAGAACGCTGGCAAGGAAATCACATGCACCGCCAAGCTGGTGGTGGAAGGTAAACACAGATTCAATAGAGGATGATCTGAGGTTGTTTCTGTCTGCAGCCCAGGGCCCTGAGGGGCTGGACCTACTTTATGACGCCGTTAGGCCTCAGCACACCTTACTCACGGCTCAGGGAGCTGACTTTAGGTCTTTTAATGAAGCGTTGTGAAATTGAAACTTAAGCTGTAATACTAAAAGAAAAGACGATAACTTAGAGCAATAAACATTATTACATACATTTCCAGTGCAATAAATCGATTCAAACAAGCCAGACTTTTGTAAGAGCAAGAAAAACATTTGAGTTTTCAGTTTGAGAGATCTGTAGACTTATGTAGAAGTATGGAATATGAATCTTCAGCATCCATCCAACAACACAAACAGAAGTAAATAAACATCATGTGCAGCGAGGCGGGGGTCGTTAAGGTCTTCACGACCCCCGCCTCGCTGCACATTATTCCGCTTGTTACACGGCCACAACTACATAAACCAACAACTTGACTCCATATACTGATTGAAAATGATTTTATTGACTTAAAAATCGTCGACTGTCCGTCTTCTTCCGTGGTTCCCATTAGTGTTTACTTCCTGTCTGTGTTGTTCCGGTGATTTCTCTGAAGTTGCTGTCTTTTAACCTCTTTTCTTGATCCTCCTCAGCAGCGGTCCTTATTTTGGTTAGCAGTCTGTTATCAAGTATCAACAACCTCTGACGGGTCCAAATTGACCAATCACAATCGAGTATTGAACTAGGCCGTGTAATAAGGCTAAATAAAGGTTGCAGAAGATGTTAAATGTCTGTCTAAACAAAACACCTACAGATTGTACCTTCTCAAAGACTGAGGTATATCAACGTTTACAGCCTTCTACAACAAAAAGGTGTCTGAACTGAAACTCACAGTAACTGTCCAAACAGGACGTGTGTCCACCACTAGAGGGCGCTGTACTGCAGTAAAATCATCTTGAGATAACATTGTATTTAAAGTGTGCTATATAAATGAAATGTTATTATATTATTATTATTATTAGTAGTAGTAATAAGCAGACAGGACAGTGTGTGAGAGGCAGTGCATGCAGTCTGCTAACAGGTGTATTTGTGCAGAGCTGCCGGTGAAGTGGGTGAAGGATCTGGAGCCGGAGACCTCCTGCATCAAGAGCCAGCCCATGTACCTGACCTGCGAGCTGAACAAGGACCGCGAGGTGGTCTGGAAGAGGAACGGGGCGCTGCTGAAGAAGAAGGCCGGCAAGGTGGCCATCAACATCATCGGCATGCAGCATGCCATCACCATCCAGAACGCCACGGAGGAGGACGCCGGCGACTACACCTGTGAGGTGGAGGGCCAGGAGGACGTGAAGACCACTACCATCGTCAAGGTCATCGGTAAGCACTTCAGAGGAGGTGCCGCTAACAGCAGCGTAGCATCAGGGGAGGAAGCTAACACCACTTTTAAACCAATCCACCATCAGGAGCTAAAGTTAGACCAGTTCAACACCAGTCCACCTTCAGGAGCTAAAGTTAGATAAGTTCAACACCAGTCCACCTTCAGGAGCTAAAGTTAGATAAGTTCAAACCCAGTCCACCTTCAGGAGCTAAAGTTAGACCAGTTCAACACCAGTCCACCTTCAGGAGCTAAAGTTAGATCAGTTCAACACCAGTCCACCTTCAGGAGCTAAAGTTAGACCAGTTCAACAGCAGTCCACCTTCAGGAGCTAAAGTTAGACCAGTTCAACACCAGTCCACCTTCAGGAGCTAAAGTTAGACCAGTTCAACACCAGTCCACCATCAGGAGTTAAAGTTAGACCAGTTCAACACCAGTCCACCTTCAGGAGCTAAAGTTAGACCAGTTCAACAGCAGTCCACCTTCAGGAGCTAAAGTTAGACCAGTTCAACACCAGTCCACCTTCAGGAGCTAAAGTTAGACCAGTTCAACACCAGTCCACCATCAGGAGCTAAAGTTAGACCAGTTCAACACCAGTCCACCTTCAGGAGCTAAAGTTAGACCAGTTCAACACCAGTCCACCATCAGGAGCTAAAGTTAGACCAGTTCAACATCAGTCCACCTTCAGGAGCTAAAGTTAGACCAGTTCAACACCAGTCCACCATCAGGAGCTAAAGTTAGACCAGTTCAACACCAGTCCACCATCAGGAGCTAAAGTTAGACCAGTTCAACACCAGTCCACCATCAGGAGCTAAAGTTAGACCAGTTCAACACCAGTCCACCATCAGGAGCTAAAGTTAGACCAGTTCAACACCAGTCCACCATCAGGAGCTAAAGTTAGACCAGTTCAACACCAGTCCACCATCAGGAGCTAAAGTTAGACCAGTTCAACACCAGTCCACCATCAGGAGCTAAAGTTAGACCAGTTCAACACCAGTCCACCATCAGGAGCTAAAGTTAGACCAGTTCAACACCAGTCCACCATCAGGAGCTAAAGTTAGACCAGTTCAACACCAGTCCACCTTCAGGAGGGGAAGCTAACAGCAGTTTAGACTATCACAGTGAAACACTAACATGTTGCTAACGTTGTTCTTCAGATTTTATTTTAACATGTTGTCCCTGTGCATTTGTCAGAGGTGATCAAGGACTGGCTGGTGAAGCCTCTGAGGGATCAGCATGTGAAGCCGAAAGCTAAAGCTACGTTTAAGTGCGAACTGTTCAAGGACACCCCCAACTGGAAGTGGTTCAAGGGAGACACTGAGCTGGCTCCGTCGGACAAGATCCAGATCGACAAGGATGGCAAGAACGTGACGCTGACGGTCAACAACTGCCAGGCAGACGACGTCTCCGACTACATCATCGCCGTGGAGGACCGCAGATACTCCGCCAAGCTCACCTTGGGAGGTCAGATCCGCTCCGATACCCCCTTCAGAGGAGGGTCAAGAACCTGGTCTGACCTGCTGTTTGTGTTTCAGAGCGCGAGGCCGAGGTCCTGAAGCCCCTCGCCAACCAGGAGGTGGTGGAGAAGGAGGAAGCCAACTTCGACACAGAGATCTCCGAGGAGGATGTGGTGGGCGAGTGGAAGCTGAGGGGACAGGTGCTAATGAGGTCTCCGGTGAGTCCGACCAAAGAGAGGGGATTTAAATAAAGACAATAACACAAACACTAACAGGGCGTTAAAGTAGGACCAGTTTAACACCAGTCAAAGAGAGAAGTGTGATAATCTGATAAGATGAGACTCTGAAGAAGATAACGTTTTATTTTAAAATTGCACATATGTTACGAGGAAAAAAGTACATAACAAAAAGATTTTTGAACTAAAGTGAACTAAATATATTGACTTAAATACAATGTTAAAAGTAGGATGTTATCCTTGTTGCTAACTGAAGTATGTCCTGTCTCTCAGACCTGCGACATCAAGTCTGAAGGCAAGAAGCGGTTCATGACCCTGAAGCAGGTTCAGCTGGACCAGGCGGGCGAAGTGTCCTACCAGGCGCTGAACGCCGTCACCACCGCCATGCTCACCGTCAAAGGTACACACACACACACACACACACACACACACACACACACACACACACACACACACACACACACACACACACACACACACACACACACACACACACACACACACACACACACACACACACACACACACACACACACACACACACACACACACACACACACTCTCTCTCTCTCTGTAACACTGTTGGTCCGAGCAGAGGGTCAGGTAAGCTTTTCTGTCTGTGAATAACGGCGACTCTCCGCGTCTCTCAGAAATCGAGATGGGCTTTGTTGAGCCGCTGAAGGACGTTTCTGTGCCTGAAAAGAAACAGGCTAAATTTGAATGCACCATCACCAAGGAGGTGTCAAAGGTGCTGTGGTTCAGGGGGGCGGACATCGTCACCCCCAGCCCTAAATATGAGATAATGGATGATGGCAGGAAGCACATGCTGATCATAAACAGCTGTGAGTTTGACGATGAGGCCCAGTACACGGTGGAGGTTCTGGGCCAGCGGTCCAGCGCCCTGCTGGCGGTGGAAGGTAAGTCTTGTCCTCAAAGGCTTCCTGTTGAGTGTCCATGTTTAAAGTGTCCCCGGCAGAGACCAACCCCCCATCTGTGTGCACTGACCGTGTATTGCAGGCATGAGGCTGAAGTTTGTGCAGCAGCTGAAAGACCAAACAGTGAAAGAAGGTAAAACGGTCCGCTTTGAGCTCGAGCTGTCGCACGATAACGTGCCTGTGGTTTGGTACCGCAACGAGGTGAAGCTCCACGTGAGCAGAACGGTGCTCACGCACGTGGAAGGGAAGAAACACATTCTCGAAATGAGGACGCTGTGTCTTGATGATACCTGCCAGATAAAGGCAGAGGCCAAAGGCATTTACTCCATGGCCAAGCTGACAGTCATAGGTAACTCTTCTTCTGTGGTGCCTGCTCTGTCACAGCCATGCTTCATCTCTCTGTTCCATCTCATGGGGGGTCACATCTTCATCCATCTCTGGGGGGCAGGGGGTCACATCTTCATCCATCTCTGGGGGGGCAGGGTGTCCCATCTTCATTCATCTCTGGGGGGGCAGGGGGTCACATCTTCATCCATCTCTGGGGGGCAGGGGGTCACATCTTCATCCATCTCTGGGGGCGCAGGGGGTCACATCTTCATCCATCTCACTGAGTGTGCGAGGGGGAATCTGAACCAGTGTGTGTGTGAGTCTGACGGAGTGTGTGTGTGTGTGTGTGTTGCAGAGGGTGACGCGGTGTTCGTGGTGAAGCTGCAGGATTACACTGCGACAGAGAAGGACGAGGTGTCTCTGGACTGCGAGCTGAGCAAAGACGTGCCGGTCATGTGGTTCCACGAGGAGACGGAGGTCATCGCCTCCAAGACGTTGCTGATGAAGAGCGAGGGCACCCGCAGGTCTCTGGTGCTGAGGAAGGTGGAGCAGAGCGACAAAGGGAAATACGTATGTGACTGCGGGACGGACAAGACGACCGCCAGCATCAACATCGAAGGTAACCGTCACCTGAGAAGTCAGGATTCAACCCCACCCTGTGTCCGACTGGGGACGTTTCCAGCACACACTCTCAATGTTTCTCTATCTCACAGCAGCTTTAACTACATTACATGTTCACGATTCCTCATAAAAACCAACAGTGGCATTATGCTAGCAAACATTTAGAGCTTTAAAAAGTAAAAATAAGTACTTTTGATCAGGACTTTTTAAAACTTAAATTATTATTTATTTCTCTACACGTAAATACTGGCCTACAATAAGGCACGTTCTTTATCTCGTTTTGATAAAACTGTAAGTAAAATAAGTGTTTTTTATATTGAATGAAGCACACGAAGGGACAAACTTCATCTATAATTTCACAGTAAATCAATGTAATAATAACAACAACAACAACGACATTAACAAACATGTTGTCCCGCCTGCAGCTCGTGACGTTAAGGTGGTGCGTCCGATCTATGGCGTGGAGCTGTTCGATGGCGAGACGGCGCGCTTCGAGGTGGAAATCTCTGAGGACGACGTCCGTGGCCAGTGGAAGCTGAACGGTGACGTCCTCACCCCGTCCTCCGTAAGACTTCCTGTCCTCATTGAATACATGTTAATACCCTGCTGTCAGAGAGCAAGCCCCCAGGAAGTGCTCCGGACTCTGAGGGAAATATTCCTAGTGGCCGAACGGCGGTACTACAACTTCCGTATCAGTCCGTGACGTCAATGGGCCCAAAAAGACTTTCTCCCATTGACTAACATGGAGAAAGAGACGTCTGCAATTCAGCGGATACTTTTTTTTTAACTAAATAAACTACCCAGTATGAACTCTGTGATAGCCCTTATTATAATCATTAAGTCCTTGAAGTTGTAAAATGCACTAGAAGCCGAATCCAGATTGAATTATCTCTCTCCATTCATTCTACTGAGCGGAGAGCAGGAGATCGGGGTGGGGCTGAATGACAGGAGGCGGGGCTTAAGGTGAATCTCAATGGGTACTTCTGCTCTCTGACAGCAAGGCATGATGGGTAATCTGTGACGTTTTGCACTCGAGAATCTCAGGCCATTTTGTCCTCGTGAGCCAATGGGCAGCTCTCAAAGGAATGAACGACGCTGTATCCAGTTCTTATTATACATCCATGTCAGAGACTAACTAATGTGTGTGTGTGACAGGATGTGGACATCATCGAGGAGGGAGGAAAACACACTCTCATCCTCTACAACTGCAAGGTGGCCATGACGGGCGAGGTGGCGTACGCCGCCGCCAACGCCAAGTGTGCCGCCAACCTGAAGGTCAAAGGTGAGCCACAGATAATACACCTCCTTTACCAGAAGTCTAACCAGGAAGCAATGTTTAAATTACAAAAAATATGCAGTAATCAGAATCTAGTTAATGCAGAGGGTTAGAGTTCAAACAACGCTTTAAGAGACGACAGAGAGAGACGATTCTCTGAGACAATAAACCGTTAACGAGACAACATTTAATGTTCCCTGGGGTTAGTCAATCCTGAATGGACAAGAAAACATGTACATTTGTGATATTGGGCTATATAAATGTACACTTTAATTTATAGTTTTCTTTAAATGAATTTACCACTTTATTCCAAGAGAATCTGGGTTTTTGGGAAATGCTTGAGTTGGATCTGAGTTATTGTGTACTTATATACACAGAGATAGGAAGTAGTGCTTAGAGACAGGAATGAGTCCTTAGAGACAGAAAGTAGTGCTGTGGTTCGGTGTCTCACCTTCCTCTGCTTAATCAGAGCTGCCGATGAACTTCCTGACGCCGCTGAGCGACGTGAACGTTTACGAGAAGGACGAGGCGAGGTTCGAGTTGGAGCTGTCGAGAGCGCCGAAGAGCTTCCGCTGGCTGAAGGGAACGCAGGAGCTGCAGAAAGACGAAAAGTATGAGATGATCCAGGAAGGAAACATGTACGTCCTGCAGATCCGCTCCGTCGCCTACGAGGACGAAGCCAAGTACATGTTCGAGGCTGAGGACAAGAGGACGAGCGGCAAGCTGGTCATCCAGGGTACGAGATTAATATACCTAGTTAGACTAATCCCCCTAGTTAGACTAATCCCCCTAGTTAGACTAATCCCCCTAGTTAAACTAATGCCCCTAGTTAGACTAATGTACCTAGTTAGACTAATCCCCCTAGTTAGACTAATGTACCTAGTTAGACTAATGCCCCTAGTTAGACTAATCCCCCTAGTTAGACTAATCCCCCTAGTTAGACTAATCCCCCTAGTTAAACTAATGCCCCTAGTTAGACTAATGTACCTAGTTAGACTAATCCCCCTAGTTAGACTAATGTACCTAGTTAGACTAATGCCCCTAGTTAGACTAATCCCCCTAGTTAGACTAATGTACCTAGTTAGACTAATGCCCCTAGTTAGACTAATCCCCCTAGTTTGACTAATGTACCTAGTTAGACTAATGCCCCTAGTTAGACTAATCCCCCTAGTTAGACTAATGTACCTAGTTAGACTAATGCCCCTAGTTAGACTAATCCCCCTAGTTTGACTAATGTACCTAGTTAAACTAATGCCCCTAGTTAGACTAATCCCCCTAGTTAGACTAATGTACCTAGTTAAACTAATGCCCCTAGTTAGACTAATGTACCTAGTTAGACTAATCCCCCTAGTTAGACTAATCCCCCTAGTTAGACTAATGTACCTAGTTAGACTAATGCCCCTAGTTAGACTAATCCCCCTTAATCCCCCTAGTTAGACTAATGCCCCTAGTTAGACTAATCTACCTAGTTAGACTTATGTACCTAGTTACACTAATGCCCCTAGTTAGAATAATCCCCCTTAATCCCCCTAGTTAGACTAATGCCCCTAGTTAGACTAATCTACCTAGTTAGACTAATGCCCCTAGTTAGACACATCTACCTAGTTAGACTAATCCCCCTTAATCCCCCTAGTTAGACTAATGCCCCTAGTCAGACTAATCTACCTAGTTAGACTAATCCCCCTAGTTAAACTAATATACCTAGTTAGACTAATCCCCCTAGTTAGACTAATGCCCCTAGTTAGACGAATCCCCCTAGTTAGACTAATGCCCCTAGTTAGACTAATGTACCTAGTTAGACTAATGCCCCTAGTTAGACTAATCCCCCTTGTTAGACTAATGTAACTAGTTAGACTAATGCCCCTAGTTAGACTAATCCCCCTTAATCCCCCTAGTTAGACTAATGCCCCTAGTTAGACTAATCCCCCTTAATCCCCCTAATTAGACTAATCCCCCTAGTTAGACTTATGTAACTAGTTAGACTAATGCCCCTAGTTAGACTAATCCCCCGTAATCCCCCTAGTTAGACTAATCTACCTAGTTAGACTAATCCCCCTAGTTAGACTAATGTACCTAGTTAGACTAATGCCCCTAGTTAGACTAATCCCCCTAGTTAGACTAATCCCCCTAGTTAGACTAATGTACCTAGTTAGACTAATGTACCTAGTTAGACTAATGCCCCTAGTTAGACTAATGTACCTAGTTAGACTAATCCCCCTAGTTAGACTAATGCCCCTAGTTAGACTAATCCCCCTAGTTAGACTAATGCCCCTAGTTAGACTAATCCCCCTAGTTAGACTAATGCCCCTAGTTCGACTAATCCCCCTAGTTAGACTAATGCCCCTAGTTAGACTAATCCCCCTAGTTAGACTAATGCCCCTAGTTAGACTAATCCCCCTAGTTAGACTAATCTACCTAGTTAGACTAATCCCCCTAGTTAGACTAATGCCCCTAGTTCGACTAATCCCCCTAGTTAGACTAATGCCCCTAGTTAGACTAATCCCCCTAGTTAGACTAATCTACCTAGTTAGACTAATCTACCTAGTTAGACTAATCCCCCTAGTTAGACTAATGCCCCTAGTTAGACTAATCCCCCTAGTTAGACTAATCCCCCTAGTTAGACTAATGCCCCTAGTTAGACTAATCCCCCTAGTTAGACTAATCTACCTAGTTAGACTAATCCCCCTAGTTCGACTAATGTACCTAGTTAGACTAATCTACCTAGAAACACATTCAGGTCGTTGGGTTCAGACTGTGAGGAGATGGGCTGAGTTTACTCATTTTTCATACGGACATCGTTTGTTTCCTTATTGTTTCTTCTTTTCTGACTTAAATTAGTTATTCAACACCAATTCATGGCTTCCTATTTGACTTTGTATGTGAGACTATACCCTACATTTTGGGTTTTATTTAAATGTTTTAAGTTTGACATCTTGTTTTCTCTCTTTTTCACTCTGATTTAGTTTTTTTTTAAACAAATGAATTATATTTGGCTCCTGAAATACATATCAGTTCTGTAATTTAGTATGTATATCATTTATCAACTTACAGACACAGGTCTGTTGTGGTTCAGGCTGCATCGGCTGTTGGGGATTTCAAACCCTAACCCTAACAAGATCTTATTCCCGATGTCTGACCTGCGTTTCCTGCCGCAGGTATCCGGCTGGAGTTTGCTAAGCCGATCAAGGATGTGACGGTGAAGGAGCGTGAGACGGCAGAGTTCAGCGTGGAGCTTTCTCACGACAAGGTGCCGGTGGTCTGGTACAAGAACGATGTCCGGCTGCACCCCAGCAAGGTGGTTCACATGTCGGACCACGGGAAGGTCCACACGCTGGCCTTCAAGGAGGTCACCATCGATGACACCTCCATGATCAAAGTGGAGGCCATGGACAAGAGCGTGACCGCCATGCTCACCGTCATCGGTCAGTGTCTGACCTGTTGGGAATTTCTGGGGTTAGAGAGAGGGAAGGTTCAGACGCTTTTAATAAAGAGAGTTTGGGTGGTACAAAATAAACGTTTAAATCAATTACTAACAGACAGAGTGTCAGAAATCTACAAATAGAGAAGTCGCTTTAGTGCAGAGAAGCCCCAGATTGAAATACAATTGGTTCCCTACACATTTTTCCTGATGCTTTAAGATAAGATAAGATAGTACTTTATTGATCCCAATTTGGGAAATGTTTTAATTGAACAGATCCAGAGAAGCTTTAAGCCTTATCTGATAGTTAAAATCACCCAGACAAGTTTATGAGGCTCAGTATCTGAACCCCAGTCCTTTCAGTTGCTCAGGAAAACAGACTGTGTTTCTAACTTTGAGGTGTTGTGTTTCTGTGCAGAGGGCGACCTGTACTTCACCACGAAGCTGCAGAACTACACGGCGGTGGAGAAGGACGAGGTGAAGCTGGTGTGCGAGCTGAGCAAAACCATCGCTGACGTGAAGTGGTTCAAAGACGGGAAGGAGATCACGCCCTCCAAGAACATCGCGTTCAGTACAGACGGGAAGAAGCGCATCCTGATGGTGAGGAAGGCGGAGAAGGCCAACATCGGAGAGTACTCCTGTGACTGCGGATCGGACAAGACAGCTGCTAACCTCAATATTGAAGGTGAGTCAGGACTTTGACAGAAATCTAGATACTTGGGTTAGCATCTGGAGTTATCATCTGGTGTTAGCATCTGGCGTTAGCATCTGGTGTATGAAGCGGAGTACCATCAGGGTAGAGCATCATTATTCATGCTTTCGTTGCTTTATTTTACAAGGATAGCCTTTATTTACATTTACGGTACTGTCTGCTTCTTGTTTCTGTCTGTAGTAATAAAAAGTGATATAGAAGGGATAAAACTAAATCAGCCAAGTCAAATAAAGGGTTAACAACTAAATAACATTTAGCAAGGTTGCATTGACTGTTAGATCTAAGATCAGAGCAAGACTCCTGGCTCTCTTTGAGATACCCCAACATTTCCCAGAATTCCTGAAACTTGATCATCTTTGAGGCGAAAGGAATGTTACGTTTCTTCACGTCCTCTAATTCACTTCCACTTTCTGCCTTAAAGAGCGGAGTATCATCAGCATAGAGTTATACGTTTGAATTTCTAGATTTGGTTCACATAAATAATTCTAAATGCAGATATATAAAAGAAATATAAACAAAAGCATCTGTTAAATTACTGTAAAGAGGAGAGCACCAAACACAGAGCCTTGAGGGACGCCAGAGATTTAGATGTAGTATTACCGGAAAGATATGTCAGATTAATGAGACAGTTTGGTCTCTTTGTTGTCTCTGTTGTTTCTCTTACTGATGTCTAATATCCCCCCCCCCCTGCAGAGCGAGACATTAAGGTGACCCGGCCGCTGTACAGCGTCGAGGTCACAGAGACGGAAACAGCCAAGTTTGAGACGGAAATTTCAGAAGAGGACGTCCACGGGAACTGGAAACTGAAGGGAGAGGCTCTGCACCAGAGCGCTGTGAGTACACATACTACGACTATGCATATACAAACTGCTACTATGCATATACAAACTACTACTATACATATACAAACTACTACTATACATATACAAACTACTACTATACATATACAAACTACTACGTTCAACATTTCTCTTTTGTCTCTCTGTATTTGAAATGTTCTTCCTTGTGTCCCTGCAGGATGTGGAGATGAAGGAGGAAGGAACGAAGCATCTGCTGATCCTGTACAACGTGAAGATGGATATGGCCGGAGGAGTCGACTTCTCCGCCGCCAACGCCAAGTCCAACGCCCAGCTGAGGGTCAAAGGTCAGAGCGCTGTTATGTCTTTAATCAGATGTGAAACTTGGTTCAATCACTCACTGATGAAAGATATAAATGCTAAATGACTGTGGTTGCTGAGAAGTGGATCATTTAGTATGTTTTTATATACAGCAGCTTTCGAACTCAGAGCAACGATGTTAAGCCGTACTTTATTAAAAGGTTTTTGAACATAGTTAACCCTCTGAGGTGATTTATTTTAAACTTTATTAAGTGGAGCATGTTCATCATTTTGTATATTTTTAGAGCAGCTTTTGGACAATTCTGCAATTTTCGAAAAGTTGCCTTACTTGATTAAAGGTATTTAAAGGTATTGAACATAGTTGACCCTCCAAGGGGACTCTGGTTCGCCCTCACCTCTCACAGCAGGGTGTCTGTGTTGCGTTCTGATCGGCCAATCAGCTGCTGAGTTTATTTTAGCCCTTATCAGGAGTGAGGACCCTCTCTCAGAGGAGCCTCTCCCAGATGCATGCTGGTCCTCAACATGTCCTCCTGCTCCTCAGCGCGCTCCATCGGGCTGCTGCGGCCCCTGAAGGACGTCACGGTGACGGCGGGCGAGACGGCCACCTTCGAGAGCGAGCTGTCGTACGAGGGCATCGCCGTGGACTGGTTCCTGGGCGGGAAGAAGATGGAGGCCAGCGAGAGGGTGAGGGTACACTCTGTGGGGGTGGGGGTGTGTTTTATTTGAACAGATTCAGTCATAGAATCCTGTTTCCATTCATAACCTCGGAAAAACTAAAGTCAGAAAATTTGATTTAAATTAATTGCACGTTCATGTTACATCAACAAACTAAATGTTATATTATTGTCATACAATTTAAAATTTTTAAAGCTTATTTAATCAAAACGACAAATCAAAAAGAGATACATATCCCGAAACATTTACAAATGTATTTTAGGTTTTATTTTATTGTTTTTTGAATGAATTAAATACATTTTTGAAGGTTTTTTCAGATTTTCTTGTGA
>NC_136904.1:96310823-96455823 GCF_949606895.1 Notothenia rossii | reverse complement strand
TAGATGTGCTGGATGTGTTGGATGTGTTGGATGTGTTGGATGTGTTGGATGTGTTGGATGTGTTGCATGTGCTGGATTTGTTGGATGTGTTGCATGTGCTGGATTTGTTGGATGTGTTGGATGTGTTGGATTTGTTGGATGTGCTGGATGTGTTGGATGTGTTGGATGTGCTGGATGTGTTGGATGTGTTGGATTTGTTGGATTTGTTGGATTTGTTGGATGTGTTGGATGTGCTGGATGTGTTGGATTTGTTGGATGTGTTGGATGTGTTGGATTTGTTGGATTTGTTAGATGTGTTGGATGTGTTGGATGTGTTGGATGTGTTAGATGTGTTGGATGTGTTAGATGTGTTGGATGTGTTAGATGTGTTGGATGTGTTGGATTTGTTGGATGTGCTGGATGTGTTGGATGTGTTGGATGTGTTGGATGTGCTGGATATGTTAGATGTGTTGGATGTGTTGGATGTGCTGGATTTGTTGGATGTGTTGGATGTGTTGGATGTGTTGGATGTGCTGGATTTGTTGGATGTGTTGGATGTGTTGGATGTGCTGGATGTGTTGGATGTGTTGGATGTGTTAGATGTGCTGGATGTGTTGGATGTGTTGGATGTGTTGGATGTGTTGGATGTGTTAGATGTGCTGGATGTGTTGGATGTGTTGGATGTGTTAGATGTGCTGGATGTGTTGGATGTGTTGGATGTGTTGGATGTGTTGGATGTGCTGGATGTGTTATATGTGTTGGATGTGTTGGATGTGTTGGATGTGTTGGATGTGCTGGATGTGTTGGATGTGTTGGATGTGCTGGATGTGTTATATGTGTTGGATGTGTTGGATGTGTTGGATGTGCTGGATGTGTTAGATGTGTTGGATGTGTTGGATGTGTTGGATGTGTTGGATGTGCTGGATGTGTTGGATGTGTTGGATGTGCTGGATGTGTTGGATGTGTTGGATGTGTTGGATGTGTTGGATGTGCTGGATGTGTTGGATATGTTAGATGTGTTGGATGTGTTGGATGTGCTGGATGTGTTGGATGTGTTGGATGTGTTGGATGTGCTGGATGTGTTGGATATGTTAGATGTGTTGGATGTGTTAGATGTGTTGGATGTGTTGGATATGTTAGATGTGTTGGATGTGTTGGATGTGTTGGATGTGCTGGATGTGTTGGATATGTTAGATGTGTTGGATGTGTTGGATATGTTAGATGTGTTGGATGTGTTAGATGTGTTAGATATGTTAGATGTGTTGGATGTGTTGGATGTCTTGGATATGTTAGATGTGTTGGATGTGTTGGATATGTTAGATGTGTTGGATGTGTTGGATGTGTTAGATGTGTTGGATGTGTTAGATGTGTTGGATGTGTTGGATTTGTTGGATGTGCTGGATGTGTTGGATGTGTTGGATGTGTTGGATGTGCTGGATATGTTAGATGTGTTGGATGTGTTGGATGTGCTGGATTTGTTGGATGTGTTGGATGTGTTGGATGTGTTGGATGTGCTGGATTTGTTGGATGTGTTGGATGTGTTGGATGTGCTGGATGTGTTGGATGTGTTGGATGTGCTGGATGTGTTGGATGTGTTGGATGTGCTGGATGTGTTGGATGTGTTGGATGTGTTGGATGTGTTGGATGTGCTGGATGTGTTGGATGTGTTGGATGTGTTGGATGTGTTGGATGTGTTGGATGTGTTAGATGTGCTGGATGTGTTGGATGTGTTGGATGTGTTAGATGTGCTGGATGTGTTGGATGTGTTGGATGTGTTGGATGTGTTGGATGTGCTGGATGTGTTATATGTGTTGGATGTGTTGGATGTGTTGGATGTGCTGGATGTGTTGGATGTGTTGGATGTGCTGGATGTGTTATATGTGTTGGATGTGTTGGATGTGTTGGATGTGCTGGATGTGTTAGATGTGTTGGATGTGTTGGATGTGTTGGATGTGTTGGATGTGTTGGATGTGTTGGATGTGCTGGATGTGTTGGATGTGTTGGATGTGTTGGATGTGCTGGATGTGTTGGATGTGTTGGATGTGTTGGATGTGTTGGATGTGCTGGATGTGTTGGATGTGTTGGATGTGTTGGATGTGCTGGATGTGTTGGATATGTTAGATGTGTTGGATGTGTTGGATGTGCTGGATGTGTTGGATGTGTTGGATGTGCTGGATGTGTTGGATATGTTAGATGTGTTGGATGTGTTGGATGTGTTAGATGTGTTGGATGTGTTGGATATGTTAGATGTGTTGGATGTGTTGGATGTGTTGGATATGTTAGATGTGTTGGATGTGTTGGATATGTTGGATGTGTTGGATGTGTTGGATGTGTTGGATGTGTTAGATGTGTTAGATGTGTTGGATGTGTTGGATGTCTTGGATATGTTAGATGTGTTGGATGTGTTGGATATGTTGGATGTGTTGGATGTGTTGGATGTGTTAGATGTGTTAGATGTGTTGGATGTGTTGGATGTCTTGGATATGTTAGATGTGTTGGATGTGTTGGATATGTTAGATGTGTTGGATGTGTTGGATGTGTTAGATGTGTTGGATATGTTAGATGTGTTAGATGTGTTAGATGTGTTGGATATGTTGGATGTGTTGGATGTGTTGGATGTGTTAGATGTGTTAGATGTGTTGGATTTGTTGGATGTCTTGGATATGTTAGATGTGTTGGATGTGTTGGATATGTTAGATGTGTTGGATGTGTTGGATGTGTTGGATGTGTTGGATATGTTAGATGTGTTAGATGTGTTAGATGTGTTGGATGTCTTGGATATGTTAGATATGTTAGATGTGTTGGATGTGTTGGATGTGTTGGATGTGTTGGATGTGTTAGATGTGTTGGATATGTTAGATGTGTTAGATGTGTTAGATGTGTTGGATATGTTGGATGTGTTGGATGTGTTGGATGTGTTAGATGTGTTAGATGTGTTGGATTTGTTGGATGTCTTGGATATGTTAGATGTGTTGGATGTGTTGGATATGTTAGATGTGTTGGATGTGTTGGATGTGTTGGATGTGTTGGATATGTTAGATGTGTTAGATGTGTTAGATGTGTTGGATATGTTAGATGTGTTGGATATGTTAGATGTGTTGGATGTGTTGGATATGTTAGATGTGTTGGATGTGTTGGATGTGTTGGATGTGTTGGATATGTTAGATGTGTTGGATGTGTTGGATGTGTTGGATATGTTAGATGTGTTGGATGTAATGGATTAACGAGGTCTCTCCCTCAGCTCCTCACGTGGAGTTCGTGAAGCCCTTGCAGGACGTGGAGGTGAAGGAGAAGGAGTCGGCCAGGTTCGAGTGTGAAGTGTCCCGCGAGTCTGCGAAGGTGAGCACCTCTTAACAACCACTCTACATATTAATGTGTATATTATATATTTATAATATACTGATGACGTGTTCCTGCTGCAGGTGCGCTGGTTTAAGGACGGCAGTGAGATCAGGAAGGGGAAGAAGTACGAGATCGTGTCTAAAGGAGTGAGTCGGATCCTCATCGTTCACAAATCAGCCTTCGACGACGAGGCAGAGTACGAGTGTGACGCCCGCACGGCCAAGAGCTGCGGCATGCTCACCGTCATCGGTATGTATACACATTTATACAAATATACCTGGATACATATAAACAAAGCATGTTCTCTCTATTGTCCTCATACGTTGGTATAAAACATTTATTTGGCGTCTCTCCCTGCAGCAATAGAAGCAGACAGAGTATATAAAAGCAGCTGTAAGAGGTAAATATACAATAATGAACCCCTTCCGTCTCGTGTCCACAGAGGAGGCGGCGCGCTTCACGAAGAACCTGTCCAACGTGGAGGGCACGGAGACGGACAGCGTGAAGATGATCTGCGAGGTGTCCAAACCCTCGGCCGAGGTGTGCTGGTTCGGAGGAGACGTGGAGCTGCCGGAGGGCGGCCGCTACGAGCACATCGTGGACGGGAAGAAGAGGATCCTCATCATCCAGGACTTGAGGATGGAGGACGGCGGGGAGTACAGCTGCAGGCTGAGCGCCACCGTCACCACCTCCGCCAAGCTGTCACTCAGCGGTATATATATAAATATAAATATCAGTAGATATAGTTATTATTCATCAATACCCTGAGTCAGGACCTCACACTGGAGCTCAGGGTTAACTCTCACTGGCAGGGGGACAAGGTCCACATGGCTCACTGGGGGGGGGACGAGGTCCACATGGCTCACTGACGGGGACGAGGTCCACATGGCTCACTGTGGGGGGGGACAATGTCCACATGGCTCACTGGGGGGGGGACGAGGTCCACATGGCTCACTGGGGGAGGACGAGGTCCACATGGCTCACTGGGGGGGGGGGACGAGGTCCACATGGCTCACTGGCAGGGGGACAAGGTCCACATGGCTCACTGGGGGAGGACGAGGTCCACATGGCTCACTGGGGGGGGGGGGACGAGGTCCACATGGCTCACTGGGGGGGGGGGACGAGGTCCACATGGCTCACTGGGAGGGGGACGAGGTCCACATGGCTCACTGGGGGGGGACACGGTCCACATGGCTCACTGGGGGGGGGGACGAGGTCCACATGGCTCACTGGGAGAGGGACGAGGTCCACATGCCTCACTGGGAGGGGGGGGGACGAGGTCCACATGGCTCACTGGGAGGGGGGGGGGGGGGGGGAGGTCCACATGGCTCACTGGGTGGGGGATGAGGTCCACATGGCTCACTGGGAGGGGGGGGGGACGAGATCCACATTGCTCACTAGGTGGGGGATGAGGTACATATGGCTCACTGGGTGAGGGACGAGGTCCACATGGCTCACTGGGAGGGGGGGGGGACGAGGTCCACTGGCTCACTGGGTGGGGGATGAGGTCCACATGGCTCACTGGGGGGGGGGGGACGAGGTCCACATGGCTGACATTTGGAAAAATAGAACTGTATGCTAACATTACCTATCTCTCTAACAAGCTAACTAGCAAACTCACAAGCTGGTTAGCTAACGTTAGCCATCTACTTTTTAATCGACCTAAACAGTTAGTTTGTTAAAACTTAACAGTTCATTTCAAAGCTTAAAAAACGGTTTCTTTGGGAGATAAAGCTGCTGATGCTTTGCAAGCTTATAGACACTATACGACAATGTATATAATCCTCCTCCTCTTCTTCTTCCTCCTCTTCTTCCTCCTCCTCCTCCTCCTGCTCCTCCTCCTCTTCTTCTTCCTCCTCTTCTTCCTCCTCCTCCTCCTCCTCCTCCTGCTCCTCCTCCTCTTCCTCCGCCTCCTCCTCCCCCTCCTCCTCCTCCTCCTCCTCTCAGAGTTGGCAGCAGAGTTCATCGCCCGTCCTCAGAACCAGGAGGTGGTTGAAGGAGAGAAGGCGGAGTTCAGCTGCTCTGTTTCTAAAGACTCGTACGAGGTGACATGGTTCCGAGGAGAGAAGGAGGTGCAGGAAGGAGAGAAATTCTCCATTGTGAGCGAGGGAAAGAGACGCGCTCTCATTGTTAAGAGCTGCGAGGTGAAGGACGAGGGAGGGTACGTGGCCCACATCGGGGGCGTGAAGGCGTCCGCGGAGCTGACCGTCATCGGTGAGTTCATCAAAGAGCACCTCGTTGTTGTTATTAAGGAGCACCACGTCCTGTTGCTCTGTGTTGTTGTTTATTGAACTGCTCCGTGTTATTGTTTACTGTGATGTTGTTTATTAGAGGGCTCTGTGTTGCCTTCATGGGTTCAGAGTGTAATGTTCACTCTCTTTCAGAGAAACTGAGGGTGATCACGCCCATCAAGGACACAGAGGTGAAGGAGGGAGGAGAGATCGTGTTCAACTGCGAGACGAACACAGAGGGAGCGAAGGCCAAGTGGCTGAAGAACGAGGAGACCATATTCGAGAGCAGCAAGTACATGATGGCTCAGAGAGACAACGTGTTCTCGCTGAGGATCCGCGAGGCCAGCAAGAACGACGAGGCAGTGTACACCATCAGCCTGACCAATCAGAGAGCAGAACAGGCCAAGTGCAGCGCCAGCGCCACCGTGGCAGGTAAACGCGCCTGAACTACACCTCAACTAACCCCGAACTACACCTGAACTAACCCTGAACTACACTTGAACTACACCTGAACTACACCTGAACTACACCTCAACTAACCCCGAACTATACCTGAACTACACCTGAACTAAACCCGAACTAAACCTGAACTAACCCTGAACTTAACCTGAACTACATCTGAACTAACCCTGAACTACACCTGAACTACACCTGAACTACACCCGAACTACACCTGAACTAACCCTGAACTACACCTGAACTACACCTGAACTACACCTGAATTAACCCCGAACTACACCTGAACTACACCTGAACTACACCTGAACTACAACCAAACTACACCTGAACTACACCTGAACTACACCCGAACTGCACCTGAACTACACCTGAACTACACCTGAACTAACCCTGAACTACACCTGAACTACACCTGAACTACACCTGAATTAACCCCGAACTACACCTGAACTACACCTGAACTACACCTGAACTACAACCAAACTACACCTGAACTACACCTGAACTACACCCGAACTGCACCTGAACTGCACCTGAACTACACCTGAACTAAACCTGAACTACACCTGAACTACACCTGAACTAACCCTGAACTACACCTGAACTACACCTGAACTACACCTGAACTAACCCCGAACTACCCCTGAACTACACCTGAACTACACCTGAACTACACCCAAACTGCACCTGAACTACACCTGAACTACACCTGAACTAACCCTGAACTACACCTGAACTACACCTGAACTACACCCAAACTACACCTGAACTACACCTGAACTGCACCCGAACTGCACCTGAACTACACCTGAACTACACCCGAACTACACCCGAACTACACCTGAACTAACCCTGAACTACACCTGAACTACGCCTGAACTACGCCTGAACTGCACCTGAACTAACCCTGAACTTAACCTGAACTACATCTGAACTAACCCTGAACTACACCTGAACTACACCCGAACTACACCTGAACTAACCCTGAACTACACCTGAACTACACCTGAACTACACCTGGACTAACCCTGAACTACACCTGAACTACACCTGAACTAACCCCGAACTACACCTGAACTAACCCTGAACTACACCTGAACTACACCTGAACTAACCCCGAACTACACCTGAACTACACCTGAACTACACCCGAACTACACCTGAACTACACCTGAACTACACCCGAACTATACCCGAACTACACCTGAACTACACCTGGACTACACCTGGACTAACCCTGAACTACACCTGAACTACACCTGAACTACACCTGGACTAACCCTGAACTACACCTGAACTACACCTGAACTACACCTGAACTACAACCAAACTACACCTGAACTACACCTGAGCTACACCTGAACTACACCTGAACTACACCTGAACTACACCTGAACTACACCTGAACTAACCCCGAACTACCCCTGAACTACACCTGAACTAACCCTGAACTACACCTGAACTAAACCTGAACTACACCTGAACTACACCTGAACTACACCTGAACTACACCTGAACTACACCTGAACTAACCCCGAACTACCCCTGAACTACACCTGAACTAACCCTGAACTACACCTGAACTACACCTGAACTACACCCGAACTGCACCTGAACTACACCTGAACTACACCTGAACTAACCCTGAACTAACCCTGAACTACACCTGAACTAAACCTGAACTACACCTGAACTACACCTGAACTACACCTGAACTACACCTGAACTACACCTGAACTAACCCCGAACTACCCCCAAACTACACCTGAACTAACCCTGAACTACACCTGAACTACACCTGAACTAACCCCGAACTACCCCTGAACTACACCTGAACTACACCTGAACTACACCCAAACTACACCTGAACTACACCTGAACTACACCCGAACTGCACCTGAACTACACCTGAACTACACCTGAACTAACCCTGAACTACACCTGAACTACACCTGAATTAACCCCGAACTACACCTGAACTACACCTGAACTAACCCCGAACTACACCTGAACTAACCCTGAACTACACCTGAACTACACCTGAACTACACCCGAACTACACCTGAACTACACCTGAACTGCACCCGAACTGCACCTGAACTACACCCGAACTACACCTGAACTAACCCTGAACTAACCCTGAACTACACCTGAACTACGCCTGAACTGCACCTGAACTAACCCTGAACTTAACCTGAACTACATCTGAACTAACCCTGAACTACACCTGAACTACACCCGAACTACACCTGAACTAACCCTGAACTACACCTGAACTACACCTGAACTACACCTGAATTAACCCCGAACTACACCTGAACTACACCTGAACTAACCCCGAACTACACCTGAACTAACCCTGAACTACACCTGAACTACACCTGAACTAACCCCGAACTACACCTGAACTACACCTGAACTAACCCCGAACTACACCTGAACTAACCCTGAACTACACCTGAACTACACCTGAACTAACCCCGAACTACACCTGAACTACACCTGAACTACACCTGAACTAACCCCGAACTACACCTGAACTACACCTGAACTAACCCCGAACTACACCTGAACTAACCCTGAACTACACCTGAACTACACCTGAACTACACCCAAACTACACCTGAACTACACCTGAACTACACCCGAACTATACCTGAACTACACCTGAACTACACCTGGACTACACCTGAACTACACCTGAACTACACCTGAACTACACCTGGACTAACCCTGAACTACACCTGAACTACACCTGAACTACACCTGGACTAACCCTGAACTACACCTGAACTACACCTGGACTACACCTGGACTACACCTGAACTACACCTGAACTACACCTGGACTAACCCTGAACTACACCTGAACTACACCTGAACTACACCTGGACTAACCCTGAACTACACCTGAACTACACCTGAACTACACCTGAACTAACCCTGAACTACACCTGAACTACACCTGAACTACACCTGGACTACACCTGGACTACACCTGAACTACACCTGGACTAACCCTGAACTACACCTGAACTACAGCTGAACTACACCTGAACTAACCCTGAACTACACCTGAACTAACCCTGAACTACACCTGAACTACACCTGAACTACACCTGGACTAACCCTGAACTACGCCTGAACTACACCTGAACTACACCTGGACTAACCCTGAACTACACCCAAACTACACCTGAACTACACCTGAACTACACCTGAACTACACCTGGACTAACCCTGAACTAACCCTGAACTACGCCTGAACTAACCCTGAACTACACCTGAACTACACCTGAACTACACCTGAGCTACACCTAAACTAACTCTGAACTACACCTGAACTAAACCTGAATTAACCCTGAACTACACCTGAACTACACCTGAGCTACACCTAAACTAACTCTGAACTACACCTGAACTAAACCTGAACTAACCCTGAACTAACCCTGAACTACACCTGAACTACACCCGAACTAACCCCGAACTACGCCTGAACTACACCTGAACTAACCCCGAACTACACCTGGACTAACCTTGAACTACACCTGAACTACACCTGAACTACACCTGAACTAACCCTGAACTACACCTGAACTACACCTGAAATACACCTGAACTACACCTGAACTAACCCCGAACTACGCCTGAACTACACCTGAACTAACCCTGAACTACACCTGAACTAACCCTGAACTACACCTGAACTACACCTGAAATACACCTAAACTAACTCTGAACTGCACCTGAACTACACCTGAACTACACCTGAACTACACCTGAACTAACCCTGAACTAACCCTGAACTACACCCGAACTAACCCCGAACTACGCCTGAACTACACCTGAACTACACCTGAACTAACCCCGAACTAAACCTGAACTACACCTGAACTACACCTGAACTAACCCTGAACTACACCTGAACTACACCTGAACTACAACTGAACTACACCTGAACTAACCCTGAACTACACCCGAACTAACCCCGAACTACGCCTGAACTACACCTGAACTAACCATGAACTACACCTGAACTAACCCTGAACTACACCTGAACTACACCTGAACTAACCCTGAACTACACCTGAACTACACCTGAATTACACCTGAAATACACCTGGACTACACCTGGACTACACCTGAACTACACCTGAAATACACCTGGACTACACCTGAACTACACCTGGACTAACCCTGAACTAACCCTGAACTACACCTGGACTAACCCTGAACTAAACCTGAACTACACCTGGACTACACCTGGACTAACCCTGAACTACACCTGGACTAACCCTGAACTAAACCTGAACTACACCTGGACTAACCCTGAACTAAACCTGAACTACACCTGGACTACACCTGGACTAACCCTGAACTAACCCTGAACTACACCTGGACTAACCCTGAACTAAACCTGAACTACACCTGGACTACACCTGGACTAACCCTGAACTACACCTGGACTAACCCTGAACTAAACCTGAACTAAACCTGAACTACACCTGGACTACACCTGAACTACACCTGGACTAACCCTGAACTACACCTGGACTAAGCCTGAACTAACCCTGAACTACACCTGGACTACACCTGAACTAACCCTGAACTACACCTGGACTAACCCTGGACTAACCCTGAACTAAACCTGAACTACACCTGAACTACACCTGAACTACACCTGAACTACACCTGAACTACACATGAACTACACCTGAACTACAACTGAACAACACCTGCTGTCTATCAGAGACACATCTACAGCTCTGGGTTAAACAAAGTTCTTAAAAACACTTGCATTTAAAGGGTTGACCAAGATATAACTCAGTGAAAGTCGAAAAGGGTATTAATATATAATAATTTAGACATATACGTTTTTTACATACAAGTAATCTGCTTTGAGGAAATATATTTCAAATAAAAAGTAAACAAATGGGTACATGAGCCATAAATAAACAACAAATACAAAACAAAAATACAAAAATATGTAATAAATGAATCTCAAAATACTTACAATAGATCTGTGATGATATTATGAAGTAGTGATATTATGCAGCAGTGTATTAACATGTGACCCCCCTCCCTGCAGAGGAGAAGCTGCGGTTCCTGGACCCCATCGAGGACGTTGAGACTCAGGAGAAGAAGACGATCGGCTTCACCTGTAAGGTGAACCGGCCCGAGGTCACGGTGCGCTGGCTGAAGGCGGGACAGGAAGTGACACTCAGCAAACGCATCGTGTACCGCGCCGACGGCCTGAAGCACACGCTCACTGTCAAGGACTGCGTGATGGACGACGAGGGCGAGTACACCGCCGTGGTCGGAGACGACAAGTGCGCGGCCGAGCTGATCATCAGCGAGGCGCCCACCGACTTCACCGCACAGCTCCGAGACACCACCGTCACCGAGTTTGAGGATGCAGAGTTCACCTGCAAGATGAGCAAGGAAAAGGCCGCCGTCAAGTGGTACAGGAACGGACGGGAGATCAGAGAAGGACCCAGGTACGGCTTTCATCAAGTCCTTAAGGGGTACCACAGGGTTCCATCCGGGGCCCTCTTTTATTTACACTATGCATGAATAGTAGAGTGTCAGAGTGGGGGGGAATAATTAAATAAAATGTATGATTTATATTCCTGTGTGTTCAGGTACCACATGGAGCGTGAGGGGAAGACGTGCCGACTGGTCATCAAGGTGTGCCGGCCGGACGATGAGTGTGAGTACGCCTGTGGAGTAGACGAGAGGAGGACCCGGGCCCGGCTCTTTGTGGAGGGTAAGACCAGAGTAAACCTGGATCTGTTGGTCTCTGAGAGTCTCTTTTCCCCCAGTCCTCACCCTGTTTTTCTCCGACAGAGACCCCGGTGGAGATCATCAGACCCCCCCAGGACACGTTCCAGCCCCCCGGCTCCGACGTGGTGTTCGAGGTGGAGCTGAACAAGGACCGCGTGGAGGTGAAGTGGATGAGGAACAATATGATCATCGTGCAGGGAGACAAGTACCAGATGATCAGCGAGGGCAAGATCCACCGGCTGCAGGTCTGCGAGATCCGGCCCAGAGACCAGGGCGAGTACCGCCTGGTGGCCAAAGACAAGGACGCCCGCGCCAAGCTGGAGCTGGCAGGTCAGTGAACGCAACACCTGACTTATTATTATTTTAATTTATTTTATAAAAAAATGTTTTTACTATTGTTTTTTGTATTGTGATTATTTATTATTATTTTAATTTTGTATTTGTATTACTATTATTATTGTTTATTATTATTATTATTATTTTTATTTGTTTTTTATTACTATTTTAATAAATGTTTGTATTCATCATCATTATTATTATTATTATTATTATTATTATTATTATTATTTTGAAATATGTATCATATTTTTTGTATTTCTTATTTCTTCCGACTTATATCCGGGGGTCTCCCAAGGTCTGTTTTCTTTAATAATAAAAATGCATTTTATTTATAGGGCGCTTTTCTTGAAACTCAAAGACACTTTACAAAAGTAAAGAAATCATAAAAACATAATGAAAACAACACACTTAAAATGACTCTTCAGCTGTATCAGGAACCAGAGAGATGTTCCAGGGTTCCTCACTAACCCTTCCCCATCCTCTCTCTGATCCATCTCACAGCGATCCCTAAGATCAAAACCACGGACCAGAACCTGGTGACGGACGCCAGGAAGCCCTTCATGATGACGGTGCCGTATGACGCGTATCCTCGCGCCGACACCGAGTGGTTCCACGAGGGAACCAGCCTGCCGGTGCAGAACATCGACACCTCGGCCGACAAGACGGAGTACCGCATGAAGAGCCCCCGCAAGGAGGACCGCGGCCGATACCGGATCCTGATCCGCAACAAGCATGGAGAGGGAGAGGCCTTCATCAACCTGGACGTCATCGGTGAGTCCCACTTCCTATTCCTGTCACCTGAGCACTAAGTATCCGTCGCACCCAAACCATGCTCTAACAGAGAATATGAACTGCTACCATCTAATGGAGATCAATAAAGTCAGCCTGAAGCATCCTCTGTGCTCCAGTCAGTCTGAAGCATCCTCTGTGCTCCAGTCTGAAGCATCCTCTGTGCTCCAGTCAGTCTGAAGCATCCTCTGTGCTCCAGCCTGAAGCATCCTCTGTGCTCCAGTCAGTCTGAAGCATCCTCTGTGCTCCAGACAGTCTGAAGCATCCTCTGTGCTCCAGACAGCCTGAAGCATCCTCTGTGCTCCAGTCAGTCTGAAGCATCCTCTGTGCTCCAGTCAGTCTGAAGCATCCTCTCTGCTCCAGACAGCCTGAAGCATCCTCTGTGCTCCAGACAGTCTGAAGCATCCTCTGTGCTCCAGTCAGTCTGAAGCATCCTCTGTGCTCCAGTCAGTCTGAAGCATCCTCTGTGCTCCAGTCAGTCTGAAGCATCCTCTGTGCTCCAGTCAGTCTGAAGCATCCTCTGTGCTCCAGTCAGCCTGAAGCATCCTCTGTGCTCCAGACAGCCTGAAGCATCCTCTGTGCTCCAGTCAGTCTGAAGCATCCTCTGTGCTCCAGTCAGTCTGAAGCATCCTCTTTGCTCCAGTCAGTCTGAAGCATCCTCTTTGCTCCAGTCAGCCTGAAGCATCCTCTGTGCTCCAGTCAGTCTGAAGCATCCTCTTTGCTCCAGTCAGCCTGAAGCATCCTCTGTGCTCCAGTCAGTCTGAAGCATCCTCTGTGCTCCAGTCAGTCTGAAGCATCCTCTGTGTTCCAGTCAGTCTGAAGCATCCTCTGTGCTCCAGACAGCCTGAAGCATCCTCTGTGCTCCAGACAGCCTAAAGCATCCTCTGTGCTCCAGTCAGTCTGAAGCATCCTCTGTGCCCAGCATCAGTTACCATGGAGATCTAGCCCGCTAAAAAGAGAACCAGCGTCGTAGGACCGGAAACCCAGAGTTTTCCCTGAAGTTAGCTGCTAAGAGAACATCCTGCTTCGTAGTACACCCCCCTGCTGTGATGTTCCATGTTGTTGTTTGTTTCTCATGTGTGTTGATGTTTGTCTGTTGATGTTCCATGTTGTTGTTTGTTTCTCATGTGTTGTTGTTTGTCTGTTGATGTTCCATGTTGTTGTTTGTTTCTCATGTGTGTTGATGTTTGTCTGTTGATGTTCCATGTTGTTGTTTGTTTCTCATGTGTGTTGTTGTTTGTCTGTTGATGTTCCATGTTGTTGTTTGTTTCTCATGTGTGTTGTTGTTTGTCTGTTGATGTTCCACATGGAGCTGCTGTGATGCAAGGAGCATCTCAGACTTGATCTGACCATTAAAATATTATGGTATTATAATAAGTGCTGAGAGCCTGATGAGATGTGTTTCCCCCCCAGACGTCCCCGGGCAGGTGAAGAACCTTCGGGTCGTGGACACGGCTGACGGAGAGGTAAGTTTAGCGTGGGAGGAGCCAGAGAGCGACGGCGGCAGCAAGATCTTGTCGTACGTTGTGGAGAGGCGCGACATAAAGCGTAAGACGTGGACGCTGTCAACGGACCGCGCCGACGCGCCCGAGTACTGCGTGAGCGGCCTGCAGCGAGAAAGCAAGTATCTGTTCCGGGTCTGCGCCAAGAACCGTGTCGGCAGCGGACCGCTCTCCGCCACCGAGGAGGCCGTGCAGGCCAAGAACAAGTTTGGTAAGAAACAGCCCCCCCTTCTTCTGCCTCTCTTATATTTAGATTTATCTTTTCTTAAAAAATCTGACTTTTTTTCCCTAAAATGTTGACTTTTCTCATATCATTTGGACTTTTCTCAAGTCTCTCACATTCAGAAGTAATTCATAACACCCGTGTGTGCACCATAATGACTTCCTGTTTGTTCCTTCCTTCTCCCAGACGTTCCCGAGGCCCCGCAGAACGTGGCGGTGGGCGTGGTGAACCGTTACGGTGCCACTCTGTCCTGGGAGCCCCCGCTGAAGGACGGCGGCTCGGAGATCACCAACTACGTGATCGAGCTGCGCGACCGCACCTCGGTGAAGTGGGAGGCGGCCATGGTGTGCGCCGCGGTGGACCGCTCGGCCACGCTGAACGACGTTGTGGAGAACAAGGAGTACATCTTCAGGGTCCGAGCCGAGAACAAGGCGGGCATCGGCAGGCCCAGCGCCGCCACCAAGCCCGTGAAGATCATGGACCCCATCGGTGAGCCGCCGCACGCTCGTTTAACTTCTGCTTCTGCGTTTCTGTGTACTCACCCCCGCCCCTCTGTGCAGACCGTCCATCCCCCCCCCTGAACCTGAACTACAGCGACCAGGTGCAGACGGCCGTCACCCTCACCTGGGAGACGCCCAGCAGCACCGGAGGCAGCATGATCACCGGCTACATCATCCAGAAGAGTGACGACGGCTCCGACAAGTGGATGCGCTGCAACGCCCGGCTGTGCCAGGACCTGCACTACCGCGTACGACCACTAGCCCTATGTTTACTCTGATTTATCTAGAGAAGGATTAGAACATGTATGAAATGCTTTTGTTAAGTTATAGTTTAAGTCATTTAATACTTTTCTAAGGAAACTTTTTTCTTAAAATTGTGAAATGTTTCATAAAATCGTGAAATGTTTCTTACATTCTAAGAATGTTTCTTAGAATTCTGAATTTTTTTCAACATTTTCACTTCCTTTGTAAATATTTTCACTTTTCTCAAAATGTTAACTATTTTCACAACATTTCAGGAATAATTTAGCTTTTCGCAAAGATCTGACTTTCTCTAAATTGTGTTTTTTCTCAGAATGTTTGACTTCTGACTTAAATCTCAGATCTCAAATCATTTCCACGTGTCCCTCACGACCTTCTGTACATGAACTTGTCTTTAGAGTAGAAGTGAAAGGGGGTTCTCCTCCAGCTTTTTGGTTCTCTCTTTCTGTTGTTTACTCTCCTGGTTCTGGTTCCTCTCAGGTGTCGGGTCTGAAGCCGGGTCAGAAGTATCTCTACAGAGTTTGTGCTGAGAACGCCGCCGGACTCTCCGATCCCGCGGAGCAGCTCGGCCCCCTGCTGGCCGACGACCCACACGGTACCTGAAGATATACAAATTGAACAATAAGATAGTCAAATAAATTGTATAAAGTTCATGAACATTGTATAAGATGCACATTAAAAAAAAGAGAACAATGAGAAGGGGAGGGTTTCAATGTTTACTGTTCCCTTATTGCAAATGTTTTCTACTCCCTGTAATTGCAAGTCTATCTCATTATAACTGGTGAAATGTTCTCAACTGTCTTCTAAATAAAGAATTGTTAAAAAAAAGGGAAGATATTCAGATATTTCAGATATTCGGTAAAAGTATAAATCTAAATCTCCCCCCCTGTGTCCTCAGTGGGTCCCCACTTCGACCTGAGTGGCTTCAGGAACGGTCTGGAGGTCATCGTGCCGCAGCCCCTCACCATCAGGGTGCCGATCACCGGGTACCCCACGCCCGTCGCCAAGTGGACGTTCGGAGACAAACAGCTGAGCACCGCCGATGAGCGCGTCTCCATGACGACCAAACCAACCTTCACCGAGCTGATGGTGTCCCCGAGTGTCCGCCCGGACAAAGGAACCTACAGCCTGACGCTGGAGAACGACGTGTGCTCCGTCAGCGGAGAGGTGGAGGTCAACGTCATCGGTAACTTTACAATGAGATGCTCATTCACACAATGCATGCTCCAATGCATGCTGGGTAGACCTTCCAAAGGGTAGATTCTCCAAAGGGTAGATTTTCTAATGCATGCAGGGTAAATCCCCGGGTGATGGATGTCAACTGCAGAATAAAATACTCAATAACATTTCAATTGTGCATTTCAGAATAAACTCAAGATTTTAAAATGATAAATAATAATACAAACATTATATATATATACAAGTATTAATTTATTGTTCCCTTCCTTTTTTCCCCCAGCATGCCCTAGTGCCCCCAAGGACTTCAAGGTGGCGGAGGTGACGCGTCACCACGTGCACCTGATGTGGGAGGTGCCCGAGCACGATGGAGGAAGTCCTGTCACTCACTTCCAGATCGAGAAGAGAGAGGTGTCCCGCAAGACCTGGGCCAAGGTACCCCTGAGACCCTGACCCTGACAGCAGGCTGCATGTTCATTCATTTTAAAGTGCAGATGTAAAGAAACGTGCACAGCCTGCAAAACATCCAGGACAAATAAAGACTGTGGCAGGTCCAGATGCTTCAAGAAGGATAATGTTTACTATTTTTTCAAAGTTCAGACTTTCTCTCTGCATTTCACAAAATTCCCCAAACAATATCTCAATTTCTTGACTCTTCTCAAAGTTCCGGCTTTTTCCTAAGTGTTATTTCCTCACTGACGCCTCCTGATTTTCCTCCAGGTGGCGGCGGGCGTGCTGGACCTGGAGCACACCATCACAGACGTGGTGGAGGGGAAGGAGTATCTGTTCAGCGTCACCGCCTGCAACAAGTGTGGACCGGGAGAGCCGGCATACATCGACGAGCCCGTCAACGTGTCCTCGCCCGCCAGTGAGTGGCTGAGCATCACATAGACCCAACACAAGCTTTCTCTGATATAGCCTCAGACATCAGTCCTCTTCAGACTCACCATATGAAGGCCTTTCCAACATTGAACCGTGTTTGAACCCTGAGTCACTGCCTGACCTGCGTTATCTCCCCTCCCCCACACAGCTATTCCCGATCCTCCGGAGAACCTGAAGTGGCGCGATAAGAGCGGAAAGTCCATCTTCCTGTTCTGGGAGCCATCGAAGTACGACGGAGGCGCTCCCATCAAAGGCTACGTTGTGGACAAGTGTCAGCGCGGGACGGATAAGTGGGAGCCCTGCGGAGAGCCCATCCCTGAGCTGAAGTAAGAACTGTTTCCTGCTGTTTACCCTCCTGTCTGCAGCCAGGTCAAAGCCTTCTAATAACTGTGTGTTTCTCTCTCAGGATGCAGGTGACCGGGCTGATCGAGGGCCAGTGGTACGCCTACAGGATCCGAGCCTTCAACAAGCTGGGTGCCAGCAGACCTTGCAGGGCCACCGACGAGATCCAGGCCGTGGACGCCAGAGGTGGGAGGGGTTTTGAATCAAAGCAGGAAGCATGGGCAGTTATGGAAACATGTTTTATTTCTGCGCAGGGAGTTAGTTTTTGTTAAATGTCTCTGACTCTGTGATGTCTCTGCAGAGCCTCCGGAGATCCAGCTGGACGTGAAGCTGCTGGCGGGTCTGACGGCCCGGGCCGGCACTAAGATCGAGCTGCCGGCTGATGTGAAGGGCAAGCCCGACCCGAGGGTGAAGTGGACCAAAGCGGACCAGGTCCTGCGGGCCGACGACCGCATCACCATGGACACTCAGCCCGGACACTCCAAGCTGTCCATCGCCAACAGCACCCGGGGCGACACCGCCACGTACATCATCGAGGCCGTCAACGACTGCGGGCGCGCCACCGCCACCATCGACGTCAACATCCTGGGTATGTTACCCAGCATGCTCCACAATATCCAAAACGGCACGCTGAGGCTTATACCCACTGCAACTTACACACATTTCAATACACCGACCCTCGAAATAATTTAATCAGGACTACAACAAAACATGTATTAATCATTCTGAATATTGGTTTAAAATATGTAATGTTTATTAAACACAGATATATGACAAAGGTAAATAATGGTTTGAATTACATTTGAAAGGATTAACGAGTTTAGAAGTGTACGGGCATTCAGTGCATCCAGTACAGCTGACTCATGTCTCAGTGTGGTGTGGCCCTGGACGGACAGTTTGATTCATGGTCACGTTTTGCCCTGCCCTCTCAGATAAACCTGGCCCCCCCGCCGCCTTCGACCTCTCTGACATTACCAACGAGTCGTGCTGCATGGCGTGGAACCCGCCCCGGGACGACGGCGGCTCGCTCATCACCAACTACATCGTGGAGAGCCGACAGACGGACAAAGAGGAGTGGGTGAAGCTGTCGGCCACGGTGAAGCACACCACCTTCAAGGCCTGCAAGCTGACGGCGCTGAAGGAGTACGTGTTCAGGGTCAGCGCTGAGAACCAGTACGGCATCGGAAAGCCGGCTGAGCACGCGCCCATCATCGCCAAGTATTCCTTCGGTACGTTCTATAGAAGTCTATGAGGAACTGTTCTTACTGCTGTCTTCTTTTATCTAGAAGTCTATGAGATAGAAGTCTATGAGACAGAAGTCTATGAGATAGAAGTCTACGACATAGAAGTCTACAAGATAGAAATCTACCAGATAGAAGTCTATGAGATAGAAGTCTATGAGATAGAAGTCTATGAGACAGAGTTATACGAGACAGAAGTCTATGAGATAGAAGTCTATGAGACAGAAGTCTATGAGATAGAAGTCTACGACATAGAAGCCTACAAGATAGAAATCTACCAGATAGAAGTCTATGAGATAGAAGTCTATGAGACAGAAATCTACAAGATAGAAGTCTACGAGACAGAAGTCTATGAGATCAAAGTCTACGAGACAGAAGTCTACGAGACAGAGTTATACGAGACAGAAGTCTATGAGATCAAAGTCTACGAGATAGAAGTCTACAAGACAGAAGTCTATGAGACAGAAGTCTACGAGACAGAAGTCTATGAGATCAAAGTCTACGAGACAGAAGTCTACGAGACAGAAGTCTATGAGATAGAAGTCTACAAGATAGAAGTCTACGAGACAGAGTTATACGAGACAGAAGTCTACGTGTTGAAGTCCATAAACACTAGTCCACAGAACCATGGTTGGCGCACTGCGACCACATCCAGTTTCTGGATAATTCAGAACACCTTCTGTCTGTTTCAGATCCTCCTGGTGCTCCAACCAGAGTCACTCCCTCGGACATCACCAAAGATGCCGTGTCTCTGACCTGGTTCGAGCCGGACGAAGACGGCGGCAGTCCCATCACCGGGTACTGGATCGAGAAGTTCGACCCAGAGAGCGACAAGTGGATCAGATGCAACAAGCTGCCCATCAAGGACACCACCTTCAGGTGAGGACTCACACGATATTAAGATAGAGAGAAGGTGTTAATATAATGTGTATTCATATGTATTGAATGGTGTCTACAGGGTGAAGGGACTCCCCACCAAGAAGAAGTACAGCTTCAGAGTTCTGGCCGAGAATCTGGCTGGACCAGGAAAACCCAGCGTGGAGACCGACCCGGTGCTCATCAAAGACCCCATCGGTAGCACTTCATTACGTTTGATGAGATTCTAATATCTAATGTGTGGTTCTTCTGCAGAACCTGCAGCATGTTATCAGCTTTAATATCTAATGTGTGTCTGCTGCAGATCCTCCCTGGGCTCCAGGAAAACCTGCGATCCGGGAGGTGGGTAAGACCACCGCCCTGCTGGCCTGGACCCGTCCGGAGCACGACGGCGGGGCGAAGATCGAGAGCTACATCATCGAGTTCCAGAAGGCCGGCAGCGAGGAGTGGATCCGGCTGATGGAGGACGTCCCGCAGACGGAGCAGCAGCTCACCGGCCTGGTGGAGCATCAGGAGTACTGCTTCAGGGTGAAGGCCGTCAACAAGGCCGGGGAGAGTGAGGCGTCTGAGCCCAGCGACCCTGTGGTCTGCAAGGAGAGGCTCTGTGAGTGACACCAGAGGAACCACACATCATACATCCTTCATTCAGGCGCTATGTCGTCAAACTGTGTCAATTCAAACTGATTTAAATACAATGATGGGGAAATACACAACAGGGCGTTACTGATGAGAGAGACATGTTACTCTCAGCTGCAGATGGTAGGTCTGACACGATTGGACGAGCAGCAGTCAACAAATGCTGAGTCATGGTGGCAAACTATGTCACCTTAATCTCGCTCCGTAACTTTAGGATCAACATGAGCATGGTTCTGACGCTCTTCCCCATCGTTATTGGGAGGGGTTTTCGTATGTGTGAGATTATGATATGGTTTCTCCCAGGCTCTGAGCGGTGGAAAAGCAACCTAGTTTTTAAGAAGTTCTGAAATTGAACCAAACTGCCCCCAGGACAGAGCTAGAACAGAATGCATTTCAGTGGAACAGGGATATCTGTGGGAGACAGACCATGTCCTTTTACTGAAACAAGTATTCTTTTGAGTTTACAACTTTAATCTAAAACTGTGACCTCAAAACAATCCAATCTACCTCAAACCTATCATCTCCTCGATTCAGAGTTTTTGCCAAATCAGAAATACAGTAAAATGTTGGGGTACCTGTGGGAGGGTCTAAGCATTACATACTACAGTATAATAACAAGAATGTCCCACCCCCTCAGTCCCCCCCTCTGCGCCCCAGTGGCTGGAGGTGGAGTCCATCACCAAGGTGTCGGCGGGTCTGAAGTGGCAGGCTCCCAGCAGCGACGGAGGCTCCCCCATCACTAACTACGTGGTGGAGAAGAGGGACGTCCGGCGCAAAGCCTGGCAGGCGGTGGACACCACGGTGAAGGAGCTGAAGTACACCGTGACGCCGCTCAACGAGGGCTCGCTCTACGTGTTCCGCGTCGCTGCTGAGAACAGCGCCGGGATGGGAGAGTTCTGCGAGATGGAGGACGCCGTGCTCGCCAAAGACACATTCAGTGAGTACCGGCTGCTTCTAGGGCTCTCATGGCTAGTGAGCATGGTCAGGGTAGCTTGTTGAATGAGACACAGGAGAGTTCGACCTGGATCATAAGCTGTGTTAGAGAAAGCTTCATCCACAGCAACAGATACCCATTTATACATTATTGCTGTTATGATCGGCTGTGACTAAGAAAAAATCACAGACCATCTATTTCTATTTATTTATTTTAGGGGCAAGTAATATAAGATAATGTTCTTCTCCCTGCTCCTGTCTGCACTTTAAGAATAAAGCCATACATGTTGGGATGAAGCAAATAGCGAGAACCAAGTTGTACATTTTGAGATGAGTCGTCCGTGTCAAGAGAAATGTCCAAATATTGAGAAAGAAAGTAAATGTGAAGTAAGAAGTATTTGAACTGTGCTTCATAAAGGAGTTGTGTTGATATCTCTACGAGAGCTTCATGATGGACCCTCAAACTGATTTATTCTCCATGCACCTTGCAGCCACCCCCGGACCCCCCTACGCCCTCACCGTGGTCGAGGTCACCAAGAGACATGTTGAGCTCAAGTGGGAACCCCCCAAGAGCCACGGAGGAAGACCCATCACCAAGTAAGCGTCCTGAAACAGCTCTGCAGAAGACGTTTGTAGTTTAAACCTAATCTATACTTCAGCCACTGAGGGATGGGACGGGAGAACTGGTTGGGACGCGTGTCCCAGACGATAAACCCATGTCCATATGAGTCGTATCTTTGAATCTATCATTTATTTTATGTCCAATATATTCACCTTAATGAATGTATCCGCATTGCTACTTCTGTTACCATTCAGAGGAACAATATATGCCTGCCAGTCACGCTCTGATACAAACAGGTTAACACACACTCATCTCGACACGGTCAAAAGCTGTTTGCTTCCCGTCACTCACACCTGATCACCCGGTGATCACCTGTATGCTCTCAAGTGAACGCTCCATCCTGTGTTCAATCTCAGAACTGCATGTTACATCAAACGTGTGCAGATCAAAACAAACTAAATACATTATGGCTCCAACAGTGTTCTTTAGAACATCTCCCCTCCCTTTGAACCTCCTCTCACCTGTCCTCAGGTACGTCATCGAGAAGAAGGAGAAGCTGGGGTCCCGCTGGCTGAAGTGCTGCAAGACCCCCGACAAACAGTCCCAGTTCAAGGTGACGGACGTGGACGAGGGCACCGAGGTGCAGTTCCAGGTCCGGGCGGAGAACGAGGCTGGGGTGGGAGACCCCAGCGAGCCCACCGAGATCCTGACCATCGAGGACGCCACCAGTAAGAGCCCGCCCCCCAAATCCGCAGCCAACAGACACGCTAAACTTCACAGAGTTTGGAAAACCAGAAAAAATCCAGCCAAAATATGTTCTGCTGTTTTACTGTTGGATATTTGACTTTCACCCTTTTTATATAAATATATTTATTTATTTTATTTTATAATTCATATTTTTGCTTCTTATGTTGCATATCTTTTCTATTTCATTTTTTATTTTGCATTTGACTTTTTATATTTATATAACTATTTCATATTTTTATTTCACATCGTCACTTTAACTCGTTTATATAAATGTTATATTTTCTACCTTTTGAACCATCATGAATCCCAGTTCCCGGGATCAAAGAAGTATTCTGATTGTTAGAAAGTTCGTAAAGCACCTGGATGTTTTTTAAATGGGCACCCCCTCCTCCTCAGGCGCCCCCTCCCCCCCTCTGGAGTTGGCAGTACCTGAGGCCAGCCGGGAGCACATCAGCGTCACCTGGAAGCCCCCGACCAAAAACGGCGGCTCCCCGATCTCCGGGTACCACGTGGAGGTGGCCGAGGCCCGGCCCGAGCTCAAGTGGCTGCGCGTCAACACCCGGCCAATCAAAGAGCTCAGCTTCAGGATCGACGACGGCATCAAGCCCGAGAAGAAGTACGTGATCCGGGTCCGCGCCATCAACGCAGTGGGAGTGAGCGACCCCTCCGACGTCTCCGACAAGGTCTTCACCAAAGACCCCGACTGTAAGCAGCTCTGCCTTTTATTCCCTCCCTTTAATGTTCCTCATCAATACTCCTTAAGAAAATATGTTAGAAATAATCAGTCACAAATATGCAGGAAACAGGTAAGGCTTTAAAACTCAAGAAAAGGCCTCTTCTGTGGATTTAATAATATATAGGAAGTGAAAGTATGACGATAACCTCAGAATAATAAATGTCCCCTGCCCCCCCAGGCGCCCCCACCCTGGACCTGGCGTCTCAGGAGGTGGTGGTGGTGGAGGGGGAGAAGCTGCAGCTGAAGGTCCCCTACAGAGCCATCCCCACCCCCAAGATGGTGTGGAAGAAGGACGAGGTGGAGTGCAAGGCTGGCGAGCGGCTGTCCATGACGGTGGAGATGAACAGCGCCCACCTGGACCTGCTGAAGAGCAGCCGGGCCGACGCCGGCGCATACGCCATCACGCTGGAGAACAGCCTGGGCAGCGCCACCGGCACCGTCACCGTCAAGGTCATCGGTACGAGAACTTCCCACTAATACACTGTTTAGGACTGGGGGCAAAGGCTTGACCCACCATGCCGACTCTTCAGAGGGACTGATCAATGACTCACGGACAAAGTCAGTCCTTTGTTCTATTTAATAAAGTAATGAAGAAAGTCAATAAACAAGTGAGATGGATCTGAAGTGCAGGAACAGAGACACACACACACACACACACACACACACCACACCACACCACACCACACCACACACACACACACACACACACACACACACACACACACACACACACACACACACACACACACACACACACACACACACACACACACACACACACACACACACACACACACACACACACACACACACACACACACACACACACACACACCTTTGCCTCCTGAAAGGCAAACCCTAACATCTGTCTCTGTTCAACACACACAAGACCAACACCACACTGCAACAGAGTAGAAGGCAATCAGTCTGTATGTTTTAAATGATTCTATGACCATTTGACACGACACCGATCACATACGTGTTAGCCTCGGCTTCAGTTAAAATACACATATGAACTTCGAGTGTCTACAAAATACACAATATAAAGGAAGGAAGATATCAGAGTACTACTGAATAACTATAGCCATGTTCTACTGTGTACCCTCCTCACCACCCTCTCTGCCCCCCCAGGCCTCCCGGGACCCTGTAAGGACATCTCGTCCAGCGAGGTCACCAAGAACTCATGCCGGATCAGCTGGGAGGCCCCCGAGGACGACGGCTGCTCCCCCGTGCTCAGCTACACCTTGGAGCGCCGCGAGGCCTCCAAGAAGACTTACATGCCCGTGATGTCGGGCGAGGACGTGCTGACCGCCGTCGTCAAAGACCTCTACGTCAACTGCGAGTACTTCTTCAGGGTCCGGGCCGTCAACAAGGTGGGGGCCGGGGCCAACCTGGAGCTGCGCAACGCCGTCATCACGGAGGAAGTCAAACGTGAGTCATACCCTGAAACACTGATGAGATCAGAGGTTTGAAACATGAGGAAAAAAGAGTCGTTCTGTAGCCTCCTTGTTAGCATGTTAGCACGTTAGCATGTTTTTGTGAATGATGGATAAATATAGTCAAACACAGATAAGATAAGAATAAGATAAGAAGTACTTTATTGATAATCATTTGTGAAATGTTTGCATTGCAAGCAGCATAAAAATACAAAGCATTGTACATTAGAGTAATGAAAAGATAGTGTTTATTAATAATTAAATGTATATATTATAGAAATGAAGAATACTAACCACCTATGGTTGCCTCTGCAGAGAAACCGGACCCCCCCATCGCAGTGGAGGCCCGGGACCCCACCTGTAAGTCCATCACAGTGACCTGGAAGGCTCCGGACTCTGATGGCGGCTGCCCGATCACCGGATACATCGTGGAGAAGATGGAGAAGGACGGAGATCGATTCGACCGCGTCACGCCCACCCTGGTGCCCGGCCTCAGCCACACAGTCACCGACCTGACGGACGGGGCGGAGTACCAGTTCAGGGTCCGGGCGGAGAACGCTGCGGGGGTCAGCGAGCCGTCCCGCAGCACGCCGCTCACCAAGGCTGCAGACCCCGTCGGTACGGAAACACGGACATTTATTACTATTATTATCATTGTTATTATTATTGACAACAGAAATATAGATGTTTCTTGTTTTCCACTCAGATTTGAAAGCAGGTTAAATATATACCTCTGATTTATTTTGATATGAACTGTGTGTGTGCAGAGAAACCCAGTGTGACGCTGCACGCCCGGGTTCAGTCCGGAGTGTGTGTGAAGAAGGGCGAGGAGGTCCGGATCGACGCCCTGATCTCCGGGTCCCCGTACCCCCGGGTCACCTGGCTCAGGAACGACGAGGATGTCACCAAGAAACCAACGAAGAAGACCGCCCCCGTCAAGAGGAGGAAGTCCAAGGCTCAGGTCAGAGACACACAGCATTTATACTATATACAACCTATAACCACACAGATATCCAGAGTATTAGTAATATATATAATATTATATATAACCTGTTAAATACAATATATGTATATAGTCTGCAGTATAGTATGTATATAGTATTTATATATGTGTGTGTTGCAGGCGTGCGAGGAGGAGGAGGAGTTCTTGAACCCCCTCAGCCAGCGCCTCGGTCTGGATCAGAGCGTTCGGGGCCGGGCCGCGCTGATGATCCGCGAGGCGGTGAGGAGCGACCACGGAGAGTTCACCGTCACCGTGGAGAACCAGCACGGCACCGCGTCCGCCCGCTGCACCGTCAACGTGCTGGGTGAGGAGCTCACCCTGCGTCTGAGACCTGGGTTAACCTGCGTTTAAAACCAGACCCACACCATAATGTATGTATTCTCTAATCCCCCCCAGATAAACCCGGCCCCCCGGTTAACATCACCTTCGAGGACGTCAGGAACACCTCGGTGGTTCTGAACTGGGAGCCCCCCCTGGACGATGGGGGCAGCGAGGTGCTTAACTACATCCTGGAGAAGAAGGACAACCGTAACGAGGAGGTGGGCTGGATCACCGTGAGCTCCACCCTGAAGACCCCCACCCACGCCGTCACCAAGCTCATCGAGGGCAAGGAGTACGTGTTCAGGGTCACAGCGGAGAATAGGTTTGGCTGCGGACCCCCCAACACCTCCAAGCCCCTGGTTGCCAAGAACATGTTCGGTACGTACGAGCAGCACTGAGTACATATTAATATAGATCATGAATACTCCAGAGAATACCAACACTGCAGAAACAGAGGGACGGCAGAACTACAACTTCTTCCCAAAGGAATAGTATACGTACCGTAGGACATGTATACATATACTGTAAGTTTGCTGTAGTAGTGTAAGATGCTTCATTTCATACAAATGTTTAATTTGAGAATATCTTATAAGATGTTCCTTCAATGAGTCGTATATATGCAGAATATTTGGAATAAAGTTGTACATTTGATAAAATAATAATACAAGAAGCAGGGGATTAAAGCTGAACCCTTTCCAGGAGAAACACTCAGACATTTTCTGAAGTCTTACAAAAGTAAATTGAATAAACTGTTGTAATAATAACGACCCCCCCTCCCCACAGACCCCCCCGACGCCCCCTCCACGCCCCGGGTCCACGAGGTCACGGCGAGCAGCGCCAAGATCTCGTGGCACGAGCCCAAAGACAACGGCTCCCCCATCCTGGGCTACTGGATCGAGAGGAAGGAGGTGAACAGCAAGCACTGGACCCGGGTGAACAGGGCTCTGCTGAACTCCCTGGATGTGAGGGTGGAGGGCCTGATGGAGGGCCTCACCTACATCTTCAGGGTCTGTGCAGAGAACCTGGCCGGCCCCGGGCCCTTCAGCGAGCCCAGCGAGCGCACCGTGGCCATGGACGCCATCAGTGAGTCCTGTTGTTGTTATAATTATTATTATTATTATTATTATTATTATTATTATTATTGTTATTATTATATATATATATATTACATATAATGTAATGTAATACACTGTGGCCATGGTATCAGTATGTACACATTATTATTATGATTATTATTATTATGATTATTATTATTTAATATATACCGTGGCCATGGATGCCATCAGTGCGTCAAGATTACTATTTAATATATGTAATGAAGCCCCTCCCACTGATGATGTAAACACACCTGACGTCTCGGCTCCGCCCTCACTGTATATATACTGTGACTCACATGTTTTAATGTAAAGATACTAGGGATGTAACGATATATCGAATATCACGGTAAATAAATAACTCAATACCGTCGTGAGACTGACAAAATCTATCGCGATTTTAAACCTTTATTGAACCAGATGGTCCCATTGAGATTATCGATCTCTTTTTCAAGGGAGACCTGTCCAACATGGCAGCAAGTAGGTTCCAACACGAACATAAACAACAGATAACACCAAAGGACATGGTGTGTACAGGGCTACATGTCCATACCTAGAGACATTGATAAGCAGCAACAGTATATTTATATCTCTCCCTGTCGATAAGCCTCACCTTCTTGGCAAACACTGCATTGTTTTTGAAGTGGTGGAGAGACAATGCACAGATTTATTTCATTGCAAGGTCTGATTATTTTATTGTTGACACTTTAAAATACTACTATCCTACTAAAATGCTGTAAAAATCAGATTTTAATATTTAATAAAGAAAAAAAAATTAAAGTAAAAAGAAATTCACATTTTTTTTCTTTATTTTTCAATTTCGCGATAAATATCGTACCGTGGACTTTTTATCGCGATATCATCGTACTGTGAGTTTTTAGTATCATTACATCCCCAAAAGATACAGTGATTTAACCCTGCCCCCCCCCCCAACAGTGACCCCCGGCCCCCCCACCCCCTGGATCGTGGACACTGGGAAGGACTCAGTGATCGTGGCCTGGAAGCCGCCCCTGTATAACGGAGGAGGGGACATCCTGGGATACCACCTGGAGAAGGTGGGCCTCACCGTCTTTATATCATGTGTTCCTGACGTCCCCAAACATCTGGAACAATCTGCTGAACACGCTGCAGCCACTCTGACTGCTTTAATGGAACGATTCATATCTCTAACCCTAACCCTCACACTGAACCCCAACTTTTATTCATGGTTTCTTCTTTTAATGTTTCTTTTATTATCTTTGCTTTTCAATTACGGTTTTTAAATGCCATGTAATGCACATGTATTTGTAAAGCACTCTGAATTGCCCAGTGTTGAAAGGTGCTTTATAAATAAACTTGCCTTTGTGTAGTGTATGTGATACACATTCATATATAGTGAGGCATGTATATCAGTATATAGTGAGGCATGTATATCAGTATACAGTGATGCATGTATATCAGTATATAGTGATGCATGTATATCAGTATATAGTGATGCATGTATATCAGTATATAGTGATGCATGTATATCAGTATATAGTGATACATGTATATCAGTATATAGTGATGCATGTATATCAGTATATAGTGATACATGTATATCAGTATATAGTGATACATGTATATCAGTATATAGTGAGGCATGTATATCAGTATATAGTGATGCATGTATATCAGTATATAGTGAGGCATGTATATCAGTATATATATATATATATATATATAATATAACCCCTGTGCCCCCCCCCCCCCCCCCCCCCTAGGTGCTGATGGGGGAGAAGGAGTGGAGCCGCTGCACAGAGTTCAGGTGTAAAGACCTCACCTTCAGCATCACTGGCCTCACTGAGGGCGCGGATTACTACATCAGAGTCATCGCAATCAACGACGCAGGACCAGGGGTCCCAGGGGTCACAGAGCCCGTCACTGTGAAGGAGCCCGAAGGTAAACACTGAGGGTCATTCAGGGGCTTCAAGGAGCTCTGCACCCCCACAATCATCCTGTCTGATCACTTCAATCCTTAAAGGAACATTTATTTTAATCACATGAAGACCAAAAACCTTCTGGAAATAAACGAGTGTCCATAGTATATGTTTTGTTCATTCTTGATGCGGTGCAGTTTTCATTAGCGTAAACTACATGAAGATCCCAGCTGATGTTCTTTCTGTCCTCCCATGTGTCCCTCAGAGACCCCCGCGGTGTCCCTTGACGCCTCGGTGAGGAGCGGAGTGATCCTGCGTGCCGGCGAGGCGCTGCGTCTGCCGGCACTGGTGAGCGGCCGCCCGCAGCCCGAGGTGAAGTGGAGCAAAGACGAGAAGGACCTGGAGGCTGAGCGCATGCTGGTGGAGACGCAGGGCCGCAACACAACGCTCTGCATCAAGAAGGCCGTCCGGGCCGACACCGGGCTGTTCAGAGTCACCGGTACCAACAGCAGCGGCACCAAGAGCGCAGAGTGCCGGGTCGACGTCATGGGTCAGTGGACACTAATATTAACTCAGGTCGCATTCACACCTAAAAGACAAGGCATTGCACATTAGAGAGGAGCCTGGGACTTTAGTTTTTCACTGCCATATCTACACTGTAGCTGCTGTGCACATGATGATAGAGCCTTGAAACTTGAATTTTGAAAAGTGGAAACTAACGTGAGGTTTATATATGAAGTGAAAGTGAAAGTCAACTTTATTGTCAATCTTTGTGTGTACAGACAGAGAGATCGGAATACCGTTTCCCACAATCCCTAATACAAATATGTATATATCTCTATTTTTACACACAATCAACAGACACATGTGTACATATGCACACACAATCAATATATACAAAATAACAGTCACTTCAATAACTTTGAGAAATGTGCATTAGTGCCTGACTGTCCATAGCAGCGTAAAAAGTGCCTGGTGCTGGATTTGAGTGTCTTTGTGAGTGTGGCGTGTTAAATATATATTATATGTCTCGTGTCCCTGCAGACGTCCCGGGCCCCGTGGTGGACCTGAAGACAGTCCAGGTCACGAAGAAGAACATTACTCTGACCTGGAGCGACCCGCTGGATAACGGCGGCAGCGACGTGCTCGGATACGAGGTTCTGAGGAAGGACGCCAAGATGAAGCTGTTCCGCCAGCCGATGGAGACGGCCTCCTGCAAGTGTGACATCACGGGCCTGCTGGCTGGCGAGGAGTACGACTTCAGGGTCATCGCCAGGAACAAGTTCGGAGACGGCACCCCCGCTGACCTGGGGCCCATCCTGGCTGTAGACCCCAAAGGTAACGTCTGCTAAAATGCTAAATAGCCTTAAGTTAGACGCCCACTGCTAACATGCTAACTAGCCTTAAGTTAGACGCCCACTGCTAACATGCTAACTAGCCTTAAGTTAGACGCCCACTGCTAACATGCTAAATAGCCTTAAGTTAGACGCCCACTGCTAACATGCTAACTAGCCTTAAGTTAGACGCCCACTGCTAACATGCTAACTAGCCTTAAGTTAGACGCCCACTGCTAACATGCTAAATAGCCTTAATTTAGACGCCCACTGCTAACATGCTAACTAGCCTTAAGTTAGACGCCCACTGCTAACATGCTAAATAGCCTTAAGTTAGACGCCCACTGCTAACATGCTAACTAGCCTTAAGTTAGACGCCCACTGCTAAAATGCTAAATAGCCTTAAGTTAGACGCCCACTGCTAACATGCTAACTAGCCTTAAGTTAGACGCCCACTGCTAACATGCTAAATAGCCTTAAGTTAGACGCCCACTGCTAACATGCTAACTAGCCTTAAGTTAGACGCCCACTGCTAACATGCTAAATAGCCTTAAGTTAGACGCCCACTGCTAACATGCTAAATAGCCTTAAGTTAGACGCCCACTGCTAACATGCTAACTAGCCTTAAGTTAGACGCCCATTGCTAACATGCTAACTAGCCTTAAGTTGGACGCCCACTGCTAAAATAATAAATAGCCTTAAGTTAGACGCCCACTGCTAACATGCTAAATAGCCTTAAGTTAGACGCCCACTGCTAACATGCTAAATAGCCTTAAGTTAGACGCCCATTGCTAACATGCTAAATAGCCTTAAGTTAGACGCCCACTGCTAACATGCTAACTAGCCTTAAGTTAGACGCCCATTGCTAACATGCTAACTAGCCTTAAGTTGGACGCCCACTGCTAACATGCTAACTAGCCTTAAGTTAGACGCCCACTGCTAAAATAATAAATAGCCTTAAGTTAGACGCCCACTGCTAACATGCTAACTAGCCTTAAGTTAGACGCCCACTGCTAACATGCTAAATAGCCTTAAGTTAGACGCCCACTGCTAACATGCTAACTAGCCTTAAGTTAGACGCCCATTGCTAACATGCTAACTAGCCTTAAGTTGGACGCCCACTGCTAACATGCTAACTAGCCTTAAGTTAGACGCCCACTGCTAAAATAATAAATAGCCTTAAGTTAGACGCCCACTGCTAACATGCTAAATAGCCTTAAGTTAGACGCCCACTGCTAACATGCTAAATAGCCTTAAGTTAGACGCCCATTGCTAACATGCTAAATAGCCTTAAGTTAGACGCCCACTGCTAACATGCTAAATATTCTTAAGTTAGACGCCCACTGCTAACATGCTAAATAGCCTTAAGTTAGACGCCCACTGCTAACATGCTAAATAGCCTTAAGTTAGACGCCCATTGCTAACATGCTAACTAGCCTTAAGTTAGACGCCCACTGCTAAAATGCTAAATATTCTTAAGTTAGACGCCCACTGCTAACATGCTAACTAGCCTTAAGTTAGACCCCCACTGCTAACATGCAAACTAGCCTTAAGTTAGACGCCCACTGCTAACATGCTAACTAGCCTTAAGTTAGACGCCCATTGCTAACATGCTAAATAGCCTTAAGTTCGACGCCCACTGCTAACATGCTAACTAGCCTTAAGTTAGACGCCCACTGCTAAAATGCTAAATAGGCTTAAGTTAGACGCCCACTGCTAACATGCTAACTAGCCTTAAGTTAGACGCCTGCTGCTAACATGCTAACTAGCCTTAAGTTAGACGCCCACTGCTAAAATGCTAAATAGCCTTAAGTTAGACGCCCACTGCTAACATGCTAAATAGCCTTAAGTTAGACGCCCACTGCTAACATGCTAAATAGCCTTAAGTTAGACGCCCACTGCTAACATGCTAACTAGCCTTAAGTTAGACGCCCACTGCTAACATGCTAACTAGCCTTAAGTTAGACGCCCACTGCTAACATGCTAACTAGCCTTAAGTTAGACGCCCACTGCTAACATGCTAACTAGCCTTAAGTTAGACGCCCACTGCTAAAATGCTAAATAGCCTTAAGTTAGACGCCCACTGCTAACGTGCTAAATAGCCTTAAGTTAGACGCCCACTGCTAACATGCTAAATAGCCTTAAGTTAGACGCCCACTGCTAACATGCTAAATAGCCTTAAGTTAGACGCCCACTGCTAAAATGCTAAATAGCCTTAAGTTAGACGCCCACTGCTAACATGCTAAATAGCCTTAAGTTAGACGCCCACTGCTAAAATGCTAAATAGCCTTAAGTTAGACGCCCACTGCTAAAATGCTAACTAGCCTTAAGTTAGACGCCCATTGCTAACATGCTAAATAGCCTTAAGTTAGACGCCCACTGCTAACATGCTAACTAGCCTTAAGTTAGACGCCCACTGCTAAAATGCTAAATAGCCTTAAGTTCGACGCCCACTGCTAACATGCTAAATAGCCTTAAGTTAGAAGCCCACTGCTAACATGCTAACTAGCCTTAAGTTAGACGCCCACTGCTAAAATGCTAAATAGCCTTAAGTTAGACGCCCACTGCTAAAATGCTAACTAGCCTTAAGTTAGACGCCCACTGATAACATGCTAAATAGCCTTAAGTTAGACGCCCACTGCTAAAATGCTAAATAGCCTTAAGTTAGACGCCCACTGCTAACATGCTAACTAGCCTTAAGTTAGACGCCCACTGCTAACATGCTAAATAGCCTTAAGTTAGACGCCCATTGCTAACATGCTAAATAGCCTTAAGTTAGACGCCCACTGCTAACATGCTAACTAGCCTTAAGTTAGACGCCCACTGCTAACATGCTAAATAGCCTTAAGTTAGACGCCCACTGCTAACATGCTAACTAGCCTTCAGTTAGACGCCCATTGCTAACATGCTAAATAGCCTTAAGTTAGACGCCCATTGCTAACATGCTAAATAGCCTTAAGTTAGACGCCCACTGCTAACATGCTAACTAGCCTTAAGTTAGACGCCCACTGCTAACATGCTAAATAGCCTTAAGTTAGACGCCCACTGCTAACATGCTAAATAGCCTTAAGTTAGACGCCCACTGCTAAAATGCTAACTAGCCTTAAGTTAGACGCCCACTGCTAACATGCTAACTAGCCTTAAGTTAGACGCCCACTGCTAACATGCTAACTAGCCTTAAGTTAGACGCCCACTGCTAAAATGCTAACTAGCCTTAAGTTAGACGCCCGCTGCTAACATGCTAAATATCCTTAAGTTAGACGCCCACTGCTAAAATGCTAAATAGCCTTAAGTTAGACGCCCGCTGCTAAAATGCTAACTAGCCTTAAGTTAGACGCCCACTGCTAACATGCTAAATAGCCTTAAGTTAGACGCCCACTGCTAAAATGCTAACTAGCCTTAAGTTAGACGCCCACTGCTAACATGCTAACTAGCCTTAAGTTAGACGCCCACTGCTAACATGCTAAATAGCCTTAAGTTAGACGCCCACTGCTAACATGCTAACTAGCCTTAAGTTAGACGCCCACTGCTAACATGCTAACTAGCCTTAAGTTAGACGCCCACTGCTAAAATGCTAACTAGCCTTAAGTTAGACGCCCGCTGCTAACATGCTAAATATCCTTAAGTTAGACGCCCACTGCTAAAATGCTAACCAGCCTTAAGTTAGACGCCCACTGCTAAAATGCTAACTAGCCTTAAGTTAGACGCCCGCTGCTAAAATGCTAACTAGCCTTAAGTTAGACGCCCACTGCTAACATGCTAAATAGCCTTAAGTTAGACGCCCACTGCTAACATGCTAAATAGCCTTAAGTTAGACGCCCACTGCTAAAATGCTAACTAGCCTTAAGTTAGACGCCCACTGCTAAAATGCTAACTAGCCTTAAGTTAGACGCCCGCTGCTAACATGCTAAATATCCTTAAGTTAGACGCCCACTGCTAAAATGCTAACCAGCCTTAAGTTAGACGCCCACTGCTAACATGCTAAATAGCCTTAAGTTAGACGCCCATTGCTAACATGCTAACTAGCCTTAAGTTAGACGCCCGCTGCTAAAATGCTAACTAGCCTTAAGTTAGACGCCCGCTGCTAAAATGCTAACTAGCCTTAAGTTAGACGCCCACTGCTAAAATGCTAAATAGCCTTAAGTTAGACGCCCACTGCTAAAATGCTAACTAGCCTTAAGTTAGACGCCCGCTGCTAAAATGCTAACTAGCCTTAAGTTAGACGCCCACTGCTAACATGCTAAATAGCCTTAAGTTAGACACCCACTGCTAACATGCTAACTAGCCTTAAGTTAGACGCCCACTGCTAAAATGCTAACTAGCCTTAAGTTAGACGCCCACTGCTAACATGCTAACTAGCCTTAAGTTAGACGCCCACTGCTAACATGCTAACTAGCCTTAAGTTAGACGCCCACTGCTAAAATGCTAACCAGCCTTAAGCTAGACGCCCACTGCTAAAATGCTAACTAGCCTTAAGTTAGACGCCCGCTGCTAAAATGCTAACTAGCCTTAAGTTAGACGCCCACTGCTAACATGCTAACTAGCCTTAAGTTAGACGCCCACTGCTAAAATGCTAACCAGCCTTAAGTTAGACGCCCACTGCTAAAATGCTAAATAGCCTTAAGTTAGACGCCCGCTGCTAAAATGCTAACTAGCCTTAAGTTAGACGCCCACTGCTAACATGCTAAATAGCCTTAAGTTAGACGCCCACTGCTAAAATGCTAACTAGCCTTAAGTTAGACGCCCACTGCTAACATGCTAACTAGCCTTAAGTTAGACGCCCACTGCTAAAATGCTAACTAGCCTTAAGTTAGACGCCCACTGCTAAAATGCTAACCAGCCTTAAGCTAGACGCCCACTGCTAACATGCTAACTAGCCTTAAGTTAGACGCCCATTGCTAACATGCTAACTAGCCTTAAGTTAGACGCCCGCTGCTAAAATGCTAACTAGCCTTAAGTTAGACGCCCACTGCTAAAATGCTAAATAGCCTTAAGTTAGACGCCCACTGCTAAAATGCTAACTAGCCTTAAGTTAGACGCCCGCTGCTAAAATGCTAACTAGCCTTAAGTTAGACGCCCACTGCTAACATGCTAAATAGCCTTAAGTTAGACACCCACTGCTAACATGCTAACTAGCCTTAAGTTAGACGCCCACTGCTAAAATGCTAACTAGCCTTAAGTTAGACGCCCACTGCTAACATGCTAACTAGCCTTAAGTTAGACGCCCACTGCTAACATGCTAACTAGCCTTAAGTTAGACGCCCACTGCTAAAATGCTAACCAGCCTTAAGCTAGACGCCCACTGCTAAAATGCTAACTAGCCTTAAGTTAGACGCCCGCTGCTAAAATGCTAACTAGCCTTAAGTTAGACGCCCACTGCTAACATGCTAACTAGCCTTAAGTTAGACGCCCACTGCTAAAATGCTAACCAGCCTTAAGTTAGACGCCCACTGCTAAAATGCTAAATAGCCTTAAGTTAGACGCCCGCTGCTAAAATGCTAACTAGCCTTAAGTTAGACGCCCACTGCTAACATGCTAAATAGCCTTAAGTTAGACGCCCACTGCTAAAATGCTAACTAGCCTTAAGTTAGACGCCCACTGCTAACATGCTAACTAGCCTTAAGTTAGACGCCCACTGCTAAAATGCTAACTAGCCTTAAGTTAGACGCCCACTGCTAACATGCTAACTAGCCTTAAGTTAGACGCCCACTGCTAAAATGCTAACTAGCCTTAAGTTAGACGCCCGCTGCTAAAATGCTAACTAGCCTTAAGTTAGACGCCCACTGCTAACATGCTAAATAGCCTTAAGTTAGACACCCACTGCTAACATGCTAACTAGCCTTAAGTTAGACGCCCACTGCTAAAATGCTAACTAGCCTTAAGTTAGACGCCCACTGCTAACATGCTAACTAGCCTTAAGTTAGACGCCCACTGCTAACATGCTAACTAGCCTTAAGTTAGACGCCCACTGCTAAAATGCTAACCAGCCTTAAGCTAGACGCCCACTGCTAAAATGCTAACTAGCCTTAAGTTAGACGCCCGCTGCTAAAATGCTAACTAGCCTTAAGTTAGACGCCCACTGCTAACATGCTAACTAGCCTTAAGTTAGACGCCCACTGCTAAAATGCTAACCAGCCTTAAGCTAGACGCCCACTGCTAAAATGCTAACTAGCCTTAAGTTAGACGCCCGCTGCTAAAATGCTAACTAGCCTTAAGTTAGACGCCCACTGCTAACATGCTAACTAGCCTTAAGTTAGACGCCCACTGCTAAAATGCTAACCAGCCTTAAGTTAGACGCCCACTGCTAAAATGCTAAATAGCCTTAAGTTAGACGCCCGCTGCTAAAATGCTAACTAGCCTTAAGTTAGACGCCCACTGCTAACATGCTAAATAGCCTTAAGTTAGACGCCCACTGCTAAAATGCTAACTAGCCTTAAGTTAGACGCCCACTGCTAACATGCTAACTAGCCTTAAGTTAGACGCCCACTGCTAAAATGCTAACTAGCCTTAAGTTAGACGCCCACTGCTAAAATGCTAACCAGCCTTAAGCTAGACGCCCACTGCTAACATAATGTACAGCAATGATTTTGATATGATGATAATATGCTGCGGGGGCCTCGGCCCGGAGCAGCTGCGCTATGATAAAAGATTATTACATGTTGTTGTTGTTGTTGTTGTTGTTTTGATGCTAATTGGTGATGATGTGTATCATTAGGCTTGCCCACGGCCCCGGAGAAGTTCCACTACACGGACCGTGGGAAGAGCTCCATCTCTCTGGCCTGGGAGGTGCCCCGCTCTGACGGAGGCAGCCCCATTCTGGGCTACGTTCTGGAGAAGATGCGCTCCGACGCCTCAGAGTTCGAGCCGGCCAGCAGGAAGATGTTCCCTGAGTGCTGTGGCACGCTGGAGAACCTCTCGGAGAACATGGAGTACGAGTTCAGGGTCCATGCCGTCACCGAGGTGGGAGACGGAGACAACTGCAAGCCAATCAGTGTCCGGATCCAAGACGACGAGAGTAAACACACCTTTTATTTTTAGGAATATTATTTATAAATATTAGTAATATTAGTACCGAATCACAGAAGAACATCCCGGACAATGAGAGTAAACACAACTTTTATTATTTATAGTTATTAGGAATATTTGTACTGAATGACAGCACCAGGGTTTTGGACAAAATGACGAGCACCATTTTTATAATCAATGTTAGTATTGTATATTACAGTTAATATAAAGATAGGATGGATACAACTCTTGTGCAGCTTCAACATTCAAGAAAGTTCCATGAGGAGGTTTTATTTAAAGTACATGTCCTCAGGGTGCAGCTGTCCTCAGGGTGCACCTGTCCTCAGGGTGCAGCTGTCCTCAGGGTGCACCTGTCCTCAGGGTGCATCTTTCCTCAGGGTGCAGCTGTCCTCAGGGTGCACCTGTCCTCAGGGTGCAGCTGTCCTCAGGGTGCACCTGTCCTCAGGGTGCAGCTGTCCTCAGGGTGCACCTGTCCTCAGGGTGCAGCTGTCCTCAGGGTGCACCTGTCCTCAGGGTGCACCTGTCCTCAGGGTGCAGCTGTCCTCAGGGTGCAGCTGTCCTCAGGGTGCAGCTGTCCTCAGGGTGCAGCTGTCCTCAGGGTGCAGCTGTCCTCAGAGGACCTTGTTTCAGTGAGAGGAGACGTTTGACAGTTTTCCTCTCTGTGTGTTCAGTTGCTCCGGCGATCACCATCCTGAAGTTCTTCAAGAATAACTGCATCAGCGTGAAGAAGGGCTCTTCCATCGATGTGCCGGCGGAGGTGCGGGGGCTGCCCCTGCCCACACTGCGCTGGACCAAGGACGGAGAGGAGCTGCTGCCGCTGGAGGACAAGCTGAGCCTGGAGACCGAGGAGGTACGAGACCTGATCTCCGGGTGCATTTATCTAATTCAAGATTGAAGGCTTTTAGTGTCATGTGTGCATACCTAACGTCTGATGTCACAGGCTCCTCCAACACAGCAACACAATAACACTGATCAAATAGAATAGAAGTAGTGCTATTTTTATTCATATATAAATAAATACATTTAACAATGAATATGGAAAATAAGTACATACATAGATATCTCACCCCATGTTCTCTGGTCTCCAGGTGACCCGGACCACCCTCCGGACGAAGATCTCCCTCCCAGGAACCACCAGGCAGGACACGGGCAGCTACAAGCTGCAGGCGGAGAACTGCTGGGGCAGCGCGGAGCACACCGTCCGGGTGGAGATACTGGGTGAGGAACCAGACCTCCTCAAACCTCTTCCCTCCTCTCCAACCTGATGTTTTATTAAACGTGTCTCTGTGCCCTCAGACCGGCCTCTTCCTCCCAGGAACATAGTGGTGTCGGACATCAAGGCGGAGTCCTGCTACCTGACCTGGGACGCGCCCAAGGATAACGGAGGCAGCGAGATCACCAACTACATCCTGGAGAGAAGAGACGCCAGCAAGAAGAAGTCCGACTTCGAGCTGGTCACCGTGCACCTGATCGACCGCAGATACGGGGTGAGACTTCAGGAGAGGGTTAAACACTCATGAGATATATTAAATACAGGTTAGATTTCACACAACGTAATGCAGTGAGCATCCAACCAGCAGTGAAGAAGAACCATATATAATACAAGAATATACATAGTACAGATATGTGTAAAGTATATACAGTATATATGGAAGTAAACCGTAGTGCTGGAAACACCATGGAGCAGGTAGACTGGTATATATAATATTTATATGTGGTTATACGATACGATATACTTTATTGTCCCGGTAAGGACATTTGCTCTGGAATCCGTCCTGCGGTTCGCATACATGTACATATACAAACATAATAAACATTCAAATACATGCACATATCCTCACTCATACACCGTTTGCACAAACATAGACGCACATACTGACAGTAGCCCTGACGAGTACCAGTTCAGGATCGCAGCCTTCGACGCTGCCGGGGTCGGGCCCACTGCGAGCCCACAGAGTGCAAGCTGCACACAGAACAGACCTGAGTGTCCTCTTCCACTCTGAGAGTAACATGATAACTAAGGTATCCCAACTGTAGCTGTGAACATGACAGCATGTATGGTTACCTAGAAGAGCATCAGGACTGTTTTACAGACAATGGCGACCTATTGCACAACCCTCATGGCCAACATTTAAAAGTGTATAACATTACATGTGAGTGTCGAGAAGCTTAACGGACAGAAGGAGGGATGAGTGCAGGAAATAGCGGTTCAGCTCTTGGGAACCCTGATTCTTCTACCAGAAGCTAGGGGCTGGAATTCTGGGTGGAATTTGTGGGGGGGATCAGACAGAATTTGTTGTGCCTGTGCCGGGCTGCTCATACATGTTTTGAGTTATGGAGATCTTAATAAATGTATAACCTGTGACTGTGTTTCCCCCCCAGGTGCACAAGCTGAACGTGAACGGGCAGTACCAGTTCCGCCTCAAAGCGGAGAACAAGTACGGCGTGAGCGACGGCTGCGACTCGGAGAAGGTTGAGCTGAGGGACCCCTTCGGCCTGCCCGGACCCCCGCGCAACCCCAAGATCCTGCGGGCCACGGCCACCACCATGACTGTGACCTGGGAGCCCCCCCTGGACAACGGGGGCTCCAGCATCCAGGGCTACTGGCTGGAGAAGAGGGAGCGCGGGGCCGTGTACTGGGGCCGCGTCAACAGGGCGCCGGTTACCAAGCCCTCGGTGAAGGGCCTGCAGTACACCGTGCTGAAGCTCATCGAGGGGTCCGTGTACCAGTTCAGGATCGCAGCCTGCAACGCTGCCGGGGTCGGGCCCCACTGCGAGCCCACCGAGTGCAAGCTGGCCATGGAACCCTGCAGTGAGTACCTCAACCCTCATGAAGCAGCCTCTTGATCTCATAGGAGGGGAGCATGTAACAACCATATAGACACATGCATTTCCAAGCATTTGGTCTACCTTCGCTGTAAATGTATTATCTCTTCTATTCACACATGGCATCTATTGCAGTCCGTCCTGGAGAGGGACCCTCCTCGAGGTTTATATCAATAACTGGGGGGTTTCTCCCATTCAAATGTCAGACTTGATCTGACCATTAAAGTATTATCGTATCGTATTGTTTCGTATACATAAACATTGATTGATTGATTGATTGATTGATTGATAACCCTGCTTCCCCCTCAGACCCCCCCAGCCCCCCTGGCTCCCCCGAGGTTAAAGACAAGACGAAGAGCAGCGTGACTCTGAGTTGGATCCCCCCCGACAGAGACGGAGGCAGCCCCATCAAGGGCTACATCATCGAGGTGCACGAAGAGGGCTCTCCTGATTGGAGGAGGGTCAACCCCGCCGATAAGCTCCACCCCCTGACGGAGATCACCGTCCCCGACCTGAAGGAGGGCAAGAAGTGCCGCTTCAGGATCTACGCCGTCAACGCCGCCGGCAACTCTGATCCCGCCAAGACCGGAGACGTGCTGGTGCAGGACATCCTGAGTAAGTCTGGACTGGGTCCGATCAGAACTATGGTCTATTGCCGGGTCAGAACCAGAACTCTGGTCTGTAGCCGGCTAAGAACCAGAACTATAGTCTGGAAGAGGGTCAGAACCAGAACTCTGGTCTATAGCCGGGTCAGAGTCAGAACTCAAGACTATAGCCGGGTCAGAACCAGAACTCAAGTCAGGAGCCGGGTCAGAGTCAGAACTCAAGTTTGGAGCCGGTTCAGAACCAGAACTCAAGTCTATAGCCGGGTCAGAGTCAGAACTCTGGTCTATTGCTGGGTCAGAACCAGAACTCAAGTCTGGAGCCGGGTCAGAGTCAGAACTAAAGTCTATAGCCGGGTCAGAGTCAGAACTCAAGTTTGGAGCCGGTTCAGAACCAGAACTCAAGTCTATAGCCGGGTCAGAGTCAGAACTCAAGTCTGGAGCCGGTTCAGAACCAGAACTCAAGTCTATAGCCGGGTCAGAGTCAGAACTCTGGTCTATAGCCGGGTCAGAACCAGAACTCAAGTCTGGAGCCGGGTCAGAGTCAGAACTCAAGTCTATAGCCGGGTCAGAGTCAGAACTCAAGTCTGGAGCCGGGTCAGAGTCAGAATACCTTCATTGGTCCCACAGAGGTGACACCTACATTAGGCGCTTTCACACCGGAGTACCTTTCCTTTCCCAGGAATAGTTCCGATAGTTCCTGGGATTTTGCGTTCATACCAAAATGATCTGGAAGTAGAACTTTTTGTTGCTAACCTTTTCACCCCTTTTCAGTCCCTGCTAGAGAGCAGGGACTTTCCTGGGAGAAAAAGGTTCCAATTTCTATTGACTGGGCGGATTGCAAACCACGCACCGTAAAAGTCTTTTTTTGTGAAGCCGCCATTTTATTTGCTCGCATTAGTATTAGCATTATTAGCATTATTAGCATTAGCCCAGCGCACCAACGCAGAGAGACTAATTTATGGCAATACAAAAGGAAAAATGGGAGCGGTGGAGATGAGGAGGTGTCTGCGTTCTGGCGATTTCCTCGGAAGGCTTCAGTAGAAGCTGCTGGGAGTCCCAGCAGCTTCTACTGAAGCCAGTCCCCAACTCCGGGGACTTGCGGCCGGGGACTCAGGGTGGCAGTATACGCCCTGAAGTGGTTTGCGGCCTGCCAGTAAACCCAAAGCAGCAGCAGCAGAAGAAGAAGTGACGTCAGCGGCTCCCAAAGGGACTTATTCCGGTGTGAACGCGATTTACTAGATAGTTCCAGGAAATAAAAGTTCCGGGAACTCTTCCTGGGAAAAGTACTTGGTGTGAAAGCGCCTATTGTTACAGCAAAGTGAAGAGCCAAAAATTGCAAACATTATTTAATCCGAATCAGAAACGGGTTTATTGCCAGATAGGTTCACACATACGAGGAATTTGACTTGATGTCGTGGTGCATACATAAAGTATGAATATATACAAATCTACATGCTGAGCAGGAGCAGCTCTCACACAGAAGTATTGATATATATATATATTGAATAAGATGATCAGGTCTAAACCGCGTTGTTTGTCCCTGCAGTCGAGCCGGCGATGACTCTGAATGTGAATGCTCACGATCTGCTGACCTGCAGAGCGGGAACCCCCCTGCAGATCCCCGTCTCCTTCAGCGGACGCCCCACCCCCAAACTCACCTGGACCTTCGACGGCCCCGCGGAGAGTGAGAAGAAGAACGACCTGCACACGCTGCCCATCGACTCCGAGGTGAGGAGCGCTCATACAGAACAGAACTGTGATGTTGTTTGAATGTTAATTGTTGTTAAAATCCTGAATGTCCTCTTCCAATATGAGAGCAACTTGATAACAAAGGTATCCCAGCTGTAGTTGAGTACGTAACAGGATGTGTGATTACCTAGTAGAGCATCAGGACTGTTTGAGGCATATGATAGCTATGTGATTAACATGATGATTCAGCCTCTATGGAGAGAGACATATGACAAGCATGATCATTTCTGACGTGGAGCTGATCTGAAGTAAACATTGAATACTGCTTTCTATTCCTCCATCTTGTGACTGTGGAACTCCCTCTCTTGGATATCAGCATGTGAAGGACACTGTTCAGGAACTAGTTGATGCTCTGTATGTGATGACTCCTTCCATTCTGGAGAGGATCACAGATACATGGATCCTGAGATTCAAGCTCAAGCTGGGGACCAGGGAGATTTTTCTAACATTAATGAATAACGTGCCTGTGCTTCCTGTCAGATCCAAATGACAGACACCAGCTCGGTGGTCCTGATCCCGGAGAGCAAGCTGAACCACAGCGGGCGCTTCATCATCAACGCAGAGAACGCCGCCGGACACAAGCTGCTCAAAGTGCGCGTCACCGTGCTCGGTACGTGAACACCCGGACAGCATCTCTATAACCTGACGGTGATGTGTTGAGGATGATAAGGTTGTGATGTTGTGAATACTAATTAACCCCTGGTGTCTCTACAGACCTGCCCGGGGCCCCCAGAGACCTGAAGGTGAGCGACGTGACTCGAGGCACCTGTAGATTCACCTGGAAAGCTCCAGAGAGCGATGGAGGAGAGAGGGTGAAGAGCTACTTCATCGAGAAGAAGGCGGTCAACGGGAAGGCCTGGACCAAGGTACCTGACACCTGACCCTGCAGGGAAACAGGAAACTGATCCACCAGACAGACAGGAAACTGACCCCTAATCAACAGGAAACTGACCCCTAATCCAAATAAACTGACCCCTAATCCACAGGAAACTGACCCCTAATCCAAGTAAACTGACCCCTAATCCAAAGAAACTGACCCCTAATCCACAGGAAACGGACCCCTAATCCAAGTAAACTGACCCCTAATCCAAGTAAACTGACCCCTAATCCAAGTAAATTGACCCCTAATCCAAGTAAACTGACCCCTAATCCAAGTAAACTGACCCCTAATCCAAGTAAACTGACCCCTAATCCACAGGAAACGGACCCCTAATCCACAGGAAACAAACTCAGACCCACCAGAGAAACATGAAACTGACCCTGACCCCTAACCCTAGTTGTTGATCCAGGTTTATTAACCCGCTCTGGCTCCTCTCAGGTGAACCCGGCCTGTGCAGCCCAGTCTCTGGTGATCCCAGACCTCATCAACGGACAGGAGTACATCTTCAGGATCCGAGCAGAGAACCGCTTCGGCTTCGGACCCCTGGCTGAGACCGAGCAGCCCACCAAGGCCACCGACCCCATCCGTACGTACCGGAAAGCATTTATTATACCCTCATTATATCTATAATATTTATATTGAACACTTATGTACATTTATTTAACTTGTTCATACAAATGCACAACGTTTTACTGTGATGTCTTGTTCTAATAGTTACTTTATCACTTTATTTTTTGCTGTATTACTATTTGTATTTGTTTACTATTCTCTTTGTTTGTACCTTGTGTGAATGCTGTTTTTCACTCTGACCCTGTTGCTGCTAGAAACGCCTGAGTTTCCCCAAGGGGATAAATACACTTCCATCTGATCTGATATCGTTATTATATCGTTTCTTCCAGAAGACTTAAGATGGACAGTAACTTTTGAATGACTTAATGACTATTTCTAATAACCCCCTTTATGTGCAGACCCCCCCGACCCCCCCACCAGGCTGAAGATCAGGAGTGTGAGGCGGGGGGCCGTCTCTCTGACCTGGAGGGCCCCGAGGAACGATGGAGGGGCCCCGGTGACTCACTACAGCGTGGACCTGCTCTGCTGGGAGGCCAGCGGGGCCGCCAAGGACTCCTGGAGGAGGTACGGCCCGCTTCACTCTACATATTCACTCTATTATATTTCACACTACATACCGTATTGACCCGAAAATAAGACGGGCTTCTTTCCTTGAAAAAGATCTGAAAAAGAGGGTCGTCTCATATTCGGGGTCTAGACATTTAGTAGGCAAGTTAATAAACAAAAGAGGGGAAGTTACGAGAGAGAGAGGGAGAGAGAGAGCATCATAAATGGTTTCAAGAAATGTTGCGTGTCAAATGCAGTGGATGGCATGTTTTCAAATACAATTATTTTCTTTCTAAAAACAAGATTTGGTCTTCAAAAAGGTATTTTTCTAAAAAAAAGAGGGGTCGTCTTATATTCGGGTAGTTCATGTCTCTTGTTATGGTTCAACATCGGGCCAATGCTGCGTCACATGTTACAGCTGCAAGGGATTGTGGGACGGCTTAGAGACTCTGTTAGGATCCCTCCTGATTATGTGTGCTGCCTTCAGGTGCAACAGGAGAGACGTGGACACCACCAGCTACCGGGTGGAGGACCTGACGGAGGGTGATGAGTACGAGTTCAGGGTGATGGCCCACAACGAGGCGGGCCAGAGCCGGCCCTCCAGCACCGTGGGACCCATCCTGCTGCAGGACCAGACCTGTGAGTAATCTGATTACTTCCTGTTTCCTGTAGAGAGTAATCTGATTACTTACTTCCTGCTTCCTGCAATCTGATTGCTAACTGTTGGGGAAATCTTGCCCTAGGCCCACACCTCTGACCCAGTGTATCAGTCTGCCCTCACTGAGCAGCTGCACCTTGGGCTGCTCTCAGAGTCCCCCTGTTCCTCCTGTTGGCGTCAGCTGATAGAGCTTATCGTGCTTTATCTGCTTTATCTTGTTATTGCATGTTGATTATTCTCTCAGAGCTAAATGCATGGGTCTGGGGTAGAGATCTTCAGAAACACAGAACATGTCTTGTGAATTCTCCGGACGAAGCTCCAAATAAACCCTCAGTGTTTCCCTCAAAGTTCCTGCTCTCTCCGTGTCTCTCCGTGTCTCTCCGTGTCTCTCCGAGTCTTTCAGTGTCTCTCTGAGTCCCTCTGGGTCTCTCTGGGTCTCTCTGAGTCCCTCTGGGTCTCTCTGGGTCTTTCTGAGTCTCTCTGGGTCTCTCTGTGTCTCTCCGTGTCTCTCCGTGTCTCTCTGAGTCTCTCTGAGTCTCTCTGGGTCTCTCTGGGTCTCTCTGAGTCTCTCTGGGTCTCTCCGTGTCTCTCCGTGTCTCTCTGAGTCTCTCTGAGTCTCTCTGGGTCTCTCTGGGTCTCTCTGAGTCCCTCTGGGTCTCTCTGGGTCTCTCTGAGTCTCTCTGGGTCTCTCCGTGTCTCTCCGTGTCTCTCTGAGTCTCTCTGGGTCTCTCCGGGTCTCTCTGGGTCTCTTTGTGTCTCTCTGGGTCTCTCTGGGTCTCTCTGGTCTCTCTGGGTCTCTCCGTGTCTCTCCGTGTCTCTCCGTGTCTCTCCGAGTCTCTCTGAGTCTCTCCGTGTCTCTCCGTGTCGCTCCGTGTCTCTCTGAGTCTCTCTGGGTTTCTCCGTGTCTCTCCGTGTCTCTCCGTGTCTCTCTGTGTCTCTCCGTGTCTCTCTGGGTCTCTCCGTGTTTCTCTCTGAGTCTCTCTGGGTCTCTCCGTGTCTCTCCGTGTCTCTCTGAGTCTCTCCGTGTCTCTCCGTGTCTCTCCGTGTCTCTCCGTGTCTCTCTGGGTCTCTCCGTGTCTCTCCGTGTCTCTCTGGGTCTCTCCTTGTCTCTCTGAGTCTCTCTGGGTCTCTCCGTGTCTCTCCGTGTCTCTCTGGGTCTCTCCGTGTCTCTCTGTGTCTCTCCGTGTCTCTCCGTGTCTCTCCGTGTCTCTCCATGTCTCTCTGGGTCTCTCCGTGTCTCTCCATGTCTCTCTGGGTCTCTCCGTGTCTCGCCGTGTCTCTCTGGGTCTCTCCGTGTCTCTCCGTGTCTCTCTGAGTCTCTCTGGGTCTCTCCGTGTCTCTCCGTGTCTCTCTGAGTCTCTCTGGGTCTCTCCGTGTCTCTTCGTGTCTCTCCGTGTCTCTCCGTGTCTCTCTGGGTCTCTCCGTGTCTCTCCGTGTCTCTCTGGGTCTATCCGTGTCTCTCCGTGTCTCTCCGTGTCTCTCTGAGTCTCTCTGGGTCTCTCCGTGTCTCTCCGTGTGTCTCCGTGTCTCTCTGAGTCTCTCTGGGTCTCTCCGTGTCTCTCCGTGTCTCTCCGTGTCACTCCGTGTCTCTCTGTGTCTCTCTGAGTCTCTCTGTGTCTCTCTGTGTCTCTCCATGTCTCTCCGTGTCTCTCTGTGTCTCTCTGAGTCTCTCTGAGTCTCTCTGTGTCTCTCCATGTCTCTCTGTGTCTCTCTGAGTCTCCATTGATGCAGATGTTTCCATCACACTAACTTCCTGTCTCCTGCAGGCGCTCCGTCCATCGATCTGAAGGAGTTCATGGAGGCGGAGCAGCGCTCCGACATCAGCATCGTGGCGAAGGTGCGCGGTTGCCCCTTCCCCACCCTCACCTGGTACAAAGCGCCCGCCCACCACCCCGAGCAGCGGGTGGAGGTCTCGTACGACGAGCACATCAACAAGGTGGTGAGCGACGACAGCTGCACGCTCCTCATCCAGCAGGGGAAGAGAGCCGACACCGGACTCTACACCCTGATCGCCTCCAACAGCGTCGGGAAGGCCTCCGCAGAGATGAGGCTCAACGTGCTGGGTAACCACACACACACACCCACACACACACACACACACACACACACACACACACACACACACACACACACACACACACACACACACACACACACACACACACACACACACACACACACACACACACAGACACACAGACACACACCCAATCAAACACACACACACACACACACACACACACACACACACACACACACACACACACACACACACACACACACAGATCATCACAGACACACACACACACACACACAATCACAGACACACACAATCACACAATCACAGACACACACAAAATCACACACACGTTTGTCTATTTAGTTTCTCCTTTAATGCAGAGTCTGAGGTTTCCTGGTCTATAAAACCTTTACTGTATTTGTGTGTAGAATATAATTTAGCATTAAACCCCAGCTGAACGATTCCCTCCATGTAAACCCTTTGTTTTCCCCCCCCAGGTCTGCCCGACCGCCCCTCTGCTCCCATTAAGTTCGAGTCGATTGGCTCTGAGCGCATCACGCTCTCCTGGCTCCCCCCGAAGGACGACGGCGGCTCCAGGATCACGAACTACGTGATCTGGCGCCGCGTGGCGAGCAGGAGCACCTGGGTGATCGTCACCAACGAGCCCAAGGAGCGCGTCTGGACCGTCGAGAACCTGATGGCCGGACACGAGTACATCTTCCGCATCATGGCGCAGAACAAGTTCGGAGTGGGAGAACCTCTGGACAGCGAGCCGGAGGTCGCCAGAGACCTCTACGGTAAGATTTATTACTTTATACTTTATAAATTAATATAGCAAGCCACTGGACAGCCAGTTGGAGGTCGCCAGAGACCTCTACGGAGAGAGGACTCATATTTTAATACTTTACACTTCAGTATTAATACAATGAACTACTAGAGTTAGTCCAAAACCGCCAGATACCTCTACTGTTAGAGGCTTTATTACTTTTATACTTCAGACTAGAGCTAGTCAAATATTACAAATATTAAAGGTGGTTTACCCCCCCCTTCCCTCAGTGTATGAGGTGTTGTTATGTACTGAATGTAATGAGTGATATTAAAGGTGCCCCCCCCCCTTCCCTCAGTGTATGAGGTGTTGTTATGTACTGAATATAATGAGTGATATTAAAGGTCCCCCCCCCTCTTCCCTCAGCGCCCCCCGGGCAGGTGGAGAAGCCGAAGGTGAGCGGCGTGACGCTGGACGCCATGACGGTGAGCTGGGAGGAGCCTGAGGAAGATGGAGGGACCCCCATCACCGGATACTGGCTGGAGAGGAAGGAGACCACCGGGAAGCGCTGGACCCGAGTGACCCGGGACCCGATCCGACCAATGGGATTGGGCGAGAGCTTCACCGTGAGCGGGCTCATCGAGGGCTCGCAGTACCTGTTCAGGGTCTGTGCCCTCAACGCCACGGGGCCCGGGCCCTACAGCGCCCTCACAGACCCCATCTTCGCCAGAGACCCCATATGTAAGAGCCTCTGCATTATTAACACAGTTATTAGAAAAAAATAAAAATAAAATACATTTCTTATTTTTTGCAAAAACAAGTCATTTTATGGATAAATTCAGAGTTCAGACATTTTGAATCAGTTATTTTATCCATCTCAGAATTCTTTTTTTTTTTTATTGTATGTGAATCTGTTACAGAATTGTCCAGCAATTAAACTGTCAGACAATATAATTATAATTTCAATAATTCCTTAACGATTTATTGTCTTCAGATATAAATCCTGTGTGTCTGAGATTATTCCTAACATTTGAATGAATATTCAGATTTTTTGAATAAATCATGTTTTTTTTGTTTTTACAAGTAAAGTTAACATTTTTCAGGATAAATTAAGAGTTTAGACATTTTTAATCATTGTTAAATTCATCTCAGAATGTATTATGTTTTCAACATTTAAATTATATGTGAAATTAATTAAAAACAGTTAAATTGCCAGACAACATAATCAAAGTTACGAAAACCCTTAACGAGTCTTGAGATATAAATCCTGTGTCTGAGATTAGAGGAATCACATGTTTCTGTACACCGAGCAGGAAGCTAACACCTGTCTGTCTCCTGTAGCCCCGCCCTCTCCCCCCACCCCCAAGATCTCTGATTGGACCAAGTCCTCTGTGGACCTGCACTGGATCCCGCCCCTGAAGGACGGAGGCTCCAAGATCATTGGTTATTGGGTGGAGTCCAAGGAGGAGGGCACCGAGGCCTGGGTGAAGGTGGGACACTTTCCTGAGAGCGTTCACACTTTAGAGACCCTGATGCTGATCGTAGAAACTGAGACCTGTTTCTGTTTTCAGGCGAAAGAGACGGAGATCCGCGGCACCCGGCTGGTGATCGCTGGCCTGAAGACTGGCGGAAAATATAAGTTCAGGGTGACCGCTTTCAACACTGCCGGTAACGGAGAACCCGGAGAGGTTCCCGAGGCGCTCGAGGTCAACGACAGAACCAGTGAGTGCTCTGAGAGCTCAGACAGATCCTCATCTCTCACCTTCCTTTTTTCTTTTTACTTTATTTTCCTTTTTCTTAAACAACACATACTGTGTCAAAGACACAACAAAACAGGTGTGCAAGTTGTCCATTTCGTTTAACCCTCCCCCCTAGAGAATAAGACATCATTAATTGTACAATTTTTTTTTAAATGATAGACAAACAGATGATTGAAATCACAGCACAAAAAACTAAAACGAAACATCAACAATAAAAAACGTGAAAAGGTTGAGATCAATGTTAGTCATGGTTCACTAAAGTAAATGGGTGTTCTAATTCAGTTAAATTATTTAGAGTCACTGCGTGCCTATTGACTTGAATTACATTACATTACATTTAGCTGAGGCTTTTATCCAAAGCGATTTACAATAAGTGCGTTCGACCAACAAAGTACAACCTTGAAGAAAACAGAATCATATAAGAACATCAGGTTTCATAGAGCCAAACATTTCAAGTGCTACTCAACTGGCTCTAGATAAGCCAGTCCTTTATTAGTATATAAGTGCTTTGTTACTAATTCTATCTCTGGAAGTGGAGTCCAAAGAGATTCCGTGTATCCATCATTTCCTGTTCTTCTCTAAAGAAGAGGGACCAATGGAAATGTTGTCATGTTGCCGTTGTTCAGCATGGAAACATTCATTAGCTAACAATGACATTATTGTTCTATTAATATAAAGGGAGGTCAGGTACTCTTTAAAACAGCTGCTGGTTATGGGTACTTTTTACTGAAGTACATTTCAAAGCCTCTTTACTTTGACTTGAGTATCTTTAAACACGAGTATCTGTACTTCTACCTGAGTAAAGGATGTGTGTACTTTTACCATCTCTGACCTCCAATAATTATGAAGATTTGGACATGAAATATGAATGAGGGACCCTTTTCCTGACTTAAATATGTTGCATACCATCCATCTCTAACGCTGGTCTCCTCTCCAGTTGCTCCTGAGGTTGACCTGGATGCCTCGGTGAAGGAGAGGATGGTAGTCCACGCCGGCGGAGTGATCCGGATCATTGCCTACGTGTCGGGCCAGCCGGCCCCCGAGGTCACATGGACTCGAGATGGTGCCGCGCTGCCTCTAGAGGCAGTGGTGGAGACGACCGGCATCAGCTCGTCTCTCGTCATCAAACCCTGCACCAGGAAGCACCTAGGCGTCTACACGCTGACCGCCAAGAACGCCGGCGGAGAGAAGACCAAGAACATCACTGTGGAAGTCCTGGGTAAGCAGATCCGGCACATGAGACTCTATGGTCTGAAGGTCAATGGTTATCTGGTTGTCTTTTTTTCCATGTTATCCTGAAATAAGGTCTGTGTAGCAGTTGTGTGTCATGTTACCGTGCTGTAGTTCCTTTATAGCCCAACATTAGCCGTCTTTAGCTTAGCGGTGGTGACGTGAAGTCATGTGACCGTGCTGTAGTTCCTTTATAGCCCAACATTAGCCTCCTTTAGCTTAGCGGTGGTGACGTGAAGTCATGTGACCGTGCTGTAGTTCCTTTATAGCCCAACATTAGCCTCCTTTAGCTTAGCGGTGGTGACGTGAAGTCATGTGACCGTGCTGTAGTTCCTTTATAGCCCAACATTAGCCTCCTTTAGCTTAGCGGTGGTGACGTGAAGTCATGTGACCGTGCTGTAGTTCCTTTATAGCCCAACATTAGCCTCCTTTAGCTTAGCGGTGGTGACGTGAAGTCATGTGACCGTGCTGTAGTTCCTTTAGCTTAGCGGTGGTGACGTGAAGTCATGTGACCGTGCTGTAGTTCCTTTACCTTAGCGGTGGTGACGTGAAGTCATGTGACCGTGCTGTAGTTCCTTTAGCTTAGCGGTGGTGACGTGAAGTCATGTGACCGTGCTGTAGTTCCTTTATAGCCCAACATTAGCCTCCTTTAGCTTAGCGGTGGTGACGTGAAGTCATGTGACCGTGCTGTAGTTCCTTTATAGCCCAACATTAGCCACCTTTAGCTTAGCGGTGGTGACGTGAAGTCATGTGACCGTGCTGTAGTTCCTTTATAGCCCAACATTAGCCTCCTTTAGCTTAGCGGTGGTGAAGTGAAGTCATGTGACCTTGCTGTAGTTCCTTTATATCCCAACATTAGCCTCCTTTAGCTTAGCGGTGGTGACGTGAAGTCATGTGACCGTGCTGTAGTTCCTTTATAGCCCAACATTAGCCTCCTTTAGCTTAGCGGTGGTGAAGTGAAGTCATGTGACCTTGCTGTAGTTCCTTTATATCCCAACATTAGCCTCCTTTAGCTTAGCGGTGGTGACGTGAAGTCATGTGACCGTGCTGTAGTTCCTTTATAGCCCAACATTAGCCTCCTTTAGCTTAGCGGTGGTGAAGTGAAGTCATGTGACCTTGCTGTAGTTCCTTTATATCCCAACATTAGCCTCCTTTAGCTTAGCAGTGGTGACGTGAAGTCATGTGACCGTGCTGTAGTTCCTTTATAGCCCAACATTAGCCTCCTTTAGCTTAGCGGTGGTGACGTGAAGTCATGTGACCGTGCTGTAGTTCCTTTATATCCCAACATTAGCCGCCTTTAGCTTAGCGGTGGTGACGTGAAGTCATGTGACCGTGCTGTAGTTCCTTTATAGGCCAACATTAGCCTCCTTTAGCTTAGCGGTGGTGACGTGAAGTCATGTGACCGTGCTGTAGTTCCTTTATAGGCCAACATTAGCCTCCTTTAGCTTAGCAGTGGTGACGTGAAGTCATGTGACCGTGCTGTAGTTCCTTTATAGCCCAACATTAGCCTCCTTTAGCTTAGCGGTGGTGACGTGAAGTCATGTGACCGTGCTGTAGTTCCTTTATATCCCAACATTAGCCGCCTTTAGCTTAGCGGTGGTGACGTGAAGTCATGTGACCGTGCTGTAGCTCCTTTATAGCCTAAAATTAGTTGCCTTCAGGGACCAACACAGACATGCCTAATGACCCTCCATTTCCCCCCCAGACGTCCCCGGGCCTGTGGGAATCCCCTTCAGTGCGGAGAACCTGAGCAGCGATTCCTGTAAACTCAGCTGGTTCTTCCCGGAGAACGACGGAGGCTCACCCATCAGCAACTACATTGTGGAGAAGCGTGAGGCCGAGCGTAAGGCCTGGACCGCCGTGTCCTTCACTGCCAGCCGGCAGAACGCCGTGGCTCAGGGCCTCACCACCGGCAAGTCCTACTTCTTCAGAGTCGCCGCCGAGAACGCCATTGGGCTCGGACCCTTCATGTGCACCGCCGCCGAGATCCTCATCAAAGAACCCATGAGTGAGTCCATCTACAATCAGGAAGTCTGAACCATGAGAGGAGGGGCATTTAGAAGAGTCACAATGTCATTGATAAATTACAAACAGTCAATCCTATAATCAAGTAAAATATAATATAATTTAAATAATCCCATAGCTAGTTCCCATCTGCAGATCCTGTGTGTCTGAGATTGTAGAACACATTCAAACTGAAAGTCTAAAAACTATTTTCAAGATACATGTGGATGTCAACAAAAGAAAATAATCAAAATTGTAAAAAAGTAAACATTATGAAGTCAGAAGTCCAACTTTGTATCTATAAATATGTCCCTGAGCAAGACACTTCACCCCAACCCAAATTGCTCCTGAGCGGATTTCCCAAAGTACTGAATGTATGTAAGTTGCTTTGGGTAAAAGAGTCTAAGTGACATGTAATGTCATATCCAGACAGTTAAAAACCTTCTTAAGGAGTTCTTGATCTGCAGATATAAAGTTTACCTGTCCCTCCCAGGTGTGCCGGACCGCCCTGAGGAGCTGGAGGTCACCAAGGTCACCAAGGACCTGATCAGCGTCACCTGGAAAGCCCCGAAGTTCGACGGCGGCTCGGAGATCATCATGTACATGCTGGAGGCTCGCACGATCGGCAAAGACAAGTTCAGCCGTCTGACCAAAGACGCTCTGATGGAGAGGAAGTTCACGTTCGACGGTCTGCGGGAGGGCGACACCTTCGAGTTCAGGGTCATCGCCGTCAACGAGGTCGGGCCCAGCAAGCCGTCCTTCGGCACCAAACCCATCACCTGCAAGGATGAGCTGGGTGAGTTTCAGGAGATTCAAATCAGCAGGTCATCTCAGGGGTATTTCCATGCATATCTCATCAGAACCAGAACCAGAACCAGAATCAGAACCAGAATCAGAACCAGAACCAGAATCAGAACCAGAACCAGAACAGAACCAGAATCAGAATCAGAACCAGAACCAGAATCAGAACCAGAACCAGAACCAGAACAGAACCAGAATCAGAAACAGAATCAGGTTTATTACCAGGTAGTTTGACACTTAAGAGGAATTTGACTTGGTGTTGTGGTGCAGACATAAAAGTAATACAAAAATTAAAAACACTGATAGAAAACTATTTTGAGAAACTCTAATAACTTATAGTAAATATAGTAACATAAATATGGTCAGAGAAAATCATAGAAATACAAAAGTAAAAAAGAAAAACTCCCAATAAAAAAATGTAAACAACAACTAGATGATATATCTCCTTTGGAAGGAAAGAGCCGTGCAGTTGTTATAAACTAGTAGTACTGGTACTTTCAATATCAGCTCACAATCAGTCTCCCTGTCTCACAGAGCCGCCCACCATCGAGCTGGACTTCCGCGATACGATCGTGATCCGTGTGGGCGAGAGCTGCCTGCTGCAGGGCCGCTATACCGGGAAACCATCCCCGTCCATCCTGTGGTACTGCGAGGATGAGGAGCTGAAGGCCGACAAACACGTGATGTTCAAGAACACGCTGACCACCATGTCTCTGGGCCTGATGAAGGCGCAGCGCAAACACAGCGGCAGATACGTGGTGGTGGTGGAGAACAGCACCGGCTCCAGGAAAGGGGTCTGCAACATCACCGTGGTCGGTACGTACAGATGTTGATACCAGCCGGGGTAAAATCGTATTAATAAAGATGAAGTGCAGCAGCTGAATCCATGAACTAGAGAGAAAAAGAAAAGGTCCATGCATAGACCCCTGCGGGACACCACCCGTTTGCTTTAAAGTACTATTAGTAGGTTTTCAGATGCAAAGAATTTGATTTTTGATATAAAAATGGTTGAAGAAAACTTAAAAGCAAGAAACTTCAATATAAGATTAAAGGATAAATATAATATATATATTTTTTTAAATATATACAATTTATTTGAATTAAGATTAAACTGTGAAAATGAAAATGTATTAATAATTTTAGATTAAAATACATTTTAATCCTAATAAAAATGAAAATACAATTATTTTTGGTTCAATCAGGTCAAGCAGCAAAGTATCGCTTTGAAAATAATATCCGAAACTGAAACTGATCAGATTATATATTAGATTAGATATTGTAAACTAAGAAATATAAACATATTTTCCTACAAAACACAGAAGTGACCTCAGCCATATGGATACGTCCAAAGAGGCAGCAACAGAGTAGGATATGGATGATAGAAAGAAGGGGTCTCAGAGTAGATATTTATCGCGGTATCGGTTGATCACATGGTCTCCTCCCTACAGACCGCCCAACCCCCCCTGTCGGCCCCGTGGTGTTTGAGGAGGTGCACAGGGAGTTCATGGTGGTCTCCTGGAAACCTCCTCTGGACAGCGGCGGCGTAGATGTCTCCAACTACATCATCGAGCAGAGAGACACCAACCGCGAGGCCTGGACCACTGTCACCTCCGCCAACACCAAGACCTTCTGCAAGGTGAGCAAAACCCCATCCAGACTCCTGTCCACCTGACTCCTGTCCCCCTGACTCCTGTCCACCAGACTCCTGTCCCCCTGACTCCTGTCCACCAGACTCCTGTCCCCCTGACTCCTGTCCCCCTGACTCCTGTCCATCAGACTCCTGTCCCCCTGACTCCTGTCCACCAGACTCCTGTCCACCAGACTCCTGTCCACCTGACTCCTGTCCCCCTGACTCCTGTCCACCAGACTCCTGTCCCCCTGACTCCTGTCCACCAGACTCCTGTCCACCAGACTCCTGTCCACCTGACTCCTGTCAACCAGACTCCCGTCCACCAAACTCCTGTCCACCTGACTCCTGTCCACCTGACTCCTGTCCACCAGACTCCTGTCAACCTGACTCCCGTCAACCAGACTCCCGTCCACCAAACTCCCGTCCACCTGACTCCTGTCCACCTGACTCCTGTCCACCTGACTCCTGTCCACCTGACTCCTATCCACCTGACTCCTGTCCACCTGACTCATGTCCACCTGACTCCTGTCCACCTGACTCCTGTCCACCAGACTCCTGTCCACCAGACTCATGTCCACCTGACTCCTGTCCACCAGACTCCTATCCACCTGACTCCTGTCCACCAGACTCCTGTCCACCAGACTCATGTCCACCTGACTCCTGTCCACCTGACTCCTGTCCACCAGACTCATGTCCACCTGACTCCTGTCCACCAGACTCCTATCCACCTGACTCCTGTCCACCTGACTCATGTCCACCTGACTCCTGTCCACCTGACTCCTGTCCACCTGACTCCTGTCCACCTGAATCCTGTCCACCAGACTCCTGTCCACCAGACTCATGTCCACCTGACTCCTGTCCACCTGACTCCTGTCCACCAGACTCATGTCCACCTGACTCCTGTCCACCTGACTCCTGTCCACCAGACTCCTGTCCACCAGACTCCTGTCCACCTGACTCCTGTCCACCAGACTCCTATCCACCTGACTCCTGTCCACCTGACTCCTGTCCACCAAACTCCTGTCCACCAAACTCCTGTCCACCTGACTCCTGTCCACCAGACTCCTGTCCACCTGACTCCTGTCCACCTGACTCCTGTCCACCAGACTCCTGTCCACCTGACTCCTGTCCACCTGACCCCAGCCTGACTCCTGTCCACCTGACTCCTGAGCATGGTTTATCCCTAGTGGGGGTCTGTTTCTAACAAGTTGTCTCTGTGGTGGGTGTTTTCTCTCAGATCCCGAAGCTGACGGAGGGCCGTGAGTACATCATAAGGATCTCTGCGGAGAACATGTACGGCATCAGCGACCCGCTGGAGTCCGAGGAGATGAGAGCCAAAGATCTGTTCAGTACGTTATGACCAGGGTTGGGAGGGGTACCTTAAATATATAATCTGTTACAACTACTAGTTACCTATAGCTAGTTATAGTATATTGATCTGTATTTGAAAATGTATTGTAGCAAATAATATGAGTAATATTGTAATGTAAGTAACTGTAATGGAATATTACGCAATCCTGTTACATCACACTGAAAGAACCAACTCACACTTTATCTTTGTATTGTTTCTGTTCTGATTTTATGTTATTATGAAAAATCCCATGTGTTATTATTATACTATCAGTACTGGAGTAAAAGTACTTGGATACGCCTGATAACCCTGTGTGCTCCCTGCAGGGGTCCCTGAGGCCCCCGAGATGCCCACGGTCAGGGAGGTGTACGCCACCAACGCCCTGGTGCTATGGACCCGGCCCCGCGACGGAGGAAAGCCCATCACCAACTACATCCTGGAGAAGAAGGAGCCTGCCGCCAAGAGATGGTCCCGGGTCACCAGGGAGCCGCTGTACCCCGCCACCCAGTACCGCGTGCAGGACCTGGTGGAGGGCTGCGAGTACGAGTTCAGGGTGATGGCCGAAAATGAGCTGGGCACCGGGGACCCCAGCCTCCCCTCCAAACCCATCCTCGCCAAGGACCCCATCGGTAAGAGCTGCACTCAAATATTTCGATTTATTTTGAGTAAATATTTATTATTATTACAGATTTTTTATCTATTACATCCTACGTCATTTTTCTTGTATAATTACAAAAAACTCCTCGTGCATGATTACACTTGGTTTCGTAAGACAATGCAAAATATAAGCATTTTATTTATATTTGGTGTTATCTTTTTATGTTCAGAAGAAATATTAGAATTGAATTGAATGACACATTTCTATAGATAATTATTAATTAGTTATTATTATTATTATTGTTATGTCTGGATAACATATTAGCATGGCATTTAGCATTTTGTAGGATTGTTTTTTAGCATTAGTTATTAGTATTTAGTATTATCTAATTTATCTCCATGCTAAATATAAGCATTGCATTAAGACATTTATTTTTTATTGTTTTTTGCTACTATGTTCCTATGTTAAATAATACATATCTTAAAAAAAGAAATATCTTAAAATTATTTAAATTGAGGACTTGGCTCTTTATCTTCATTAGCAGCAGCATTAATTGTCTTGCTAAATGTTTACAGCTCTACTTACTCAACCATAAAAGACCTTTGACACTAAACACGTTGTTGATTCTTGTTCCTATGTTTCCCCCTGCAGTGTGCCCCAGCCCCCCCGTGACCCCCGAGTCCTACGACAAGACCAAGGACTCAGTAAGCCTGAGGTGGAAGATGCCTCGCCACGACGGGAAGGGTCGTATCTTCGGCTACCTGGTGGAGTACCAGAGTCCCGGCGCCGTGGAGTGGCTTCCGGCTAACGAGACCCCGGAGCAGTGCCCCGACCTTCACTACGTGGTGACGGGCCTGGAGGACGGAAAAGAGTACAACTTCAGGATATTCACAGTCAACGCCGCCGGCAAATCTGACCCCGCGTTTGTTAAGACCAGCGTCAAAGTGCACGACAGGATGGGTACGTCTCTCTGGCTGACACGTTTCAGATTCATTTCAAATAGATAGATGATACCAAAACATCCTGGTCAATAACATTATATTATTTGTCATTTGCTTCATTTGTTAAAAATACATATTATGTCGTCTCAGTGCGTCATGAAATTATGATAACTGATGAACAGGATGCACACAAATGTAGCTAGCTGCTAAATGCATGTGCCTCAGTTTCAGAAAAAAATCTAATTTAAAATGTGTAACTATAATATTATTTAATTTCAACATTTTGAAATAGAATATAATTAAATGATAGAACAGGTACATTTTTTCTCGAAAGCATCATAAGTGTTTTCTATTGATCAGCTGGTGAGCAATCTGCAAAATAAATCTGTTCATGTACAAATGGATAAATCTTCCTTTTAAAACGTATTGAAAACTTTCTTTAAATGTTAAATTCTGTGTTTTTATTGTCCACAGAGGAACCTGAGCTGCTGCTCGATGCCAACATGGCGCGGGACCACCTCGCCATGCTGGGATCCGACATCACGCTGAGCGCCACCATCAAGGGAGTGCCCACGCCCACCGTCAGTTGGAAGAAGGATGACGGAGACGTACCCGCTCACATCACCGTGGCCGTCACTGCCAGCGGCAGCAAGGTCTTCATCCCCAAGAGCACCCGCGCCGACTCCGGCAACTACACCCTCACCGCGGAGAACGCCGTCGGCAAGAAGTCCATCACCGTGGCCGTGCTTGTTCTCAGTAAGTAAAATGCCCACCAGATGTGGAAAGAAACTTTAGGCTAGTTTCCATGTTAGCAGATAGCATATATTTTCAGGCTAGTTTGTATGTAAGCAGTTTAGTTCAATGTTAGCAGTTCATTTCAGGCTAGATAGCATATTTGCATTTAGCGGCTAACTTTTGGTTATTTATCTTGTTAGCAGCTAGCTCAGCAGCTCTCAGGTATTTCATTACTTGTGAAGCACTTCCACCTTTGATGTATTTTATTATACCTCTACCTACCTTGTTTCCTCCAGACAAGCCTTCCCCTCCTAGAGACCTGGTGATCTCCGAGATCACCAGCGAGTCCGCTTACCTGACATGGAAGGCCCCCGAGGACAACGGTGGCGCTGTCATCTCGCACTACGTGGTGGAGAAGAAGGACGTGGCGTCCGACCAGTGGGTCCCCGTCTCTGCATCCAATAAGAAGCCCAGTCTGATGGCGCTGTACCTGATGGAGGGAATCCAGTACCTGTTCAGAGTGGCTGCTGAGAACCAGTTTGGCAAAAGCGCCTACGTGATGACCCGGACCCCCATCAAGGCCCTAGACCCACTCTGTGAGTTCACTAAAACACTTTTAGAATCAGCTAACACAATCATAAAACAGAAAGGAGATTACATCACATGTCACTTGTTAGACGCTTTTATCCAAAGCGACTTACATACTCAATACTGTGGGCAATCCCCACAGGAGCACTTTGGGGTGAAGTGTCACAGGGACACAACGACATGCTGACTGCAGTGGGATTCAAACTTGCTATCCTCTGATTCGAAGATCAGCGCACTATCCCACTGAGCCACAACCTCCGATATATGGTAGAACTCCCAATAATCACCACTAACTTCTTCTTTCCTCTCTTACAGACCCCCCCGGCCCCCCCAAGAACCTGCACCACACTGATGCAGATAAGACGGAGGTGTGGCTGGCCTGGGAGTGGCCCGAACGCACCGGGGGCAGCGAGATCACCGGCTTCATCGTGGAGCACCAGGAGGACGGCCAGACCGACTGGGTCCCCTACAAGACCGTCAGCGACAACCACGCCCACGTCACCAAGCTGATAGAGGGCAAGACCTACCGCTTCAGGGTCAAGTCCCAGAACGCCATCGGCGTGAGCCGGCCCGACACTACCGTCCCCATCACCTGCCAGGAAAAGACATGTAAGAAACAGGTTTTATTCTTTAATTTACAACAGAAAATGTAAGAATAACAATACAATAAAAATGAATGAGGTTAGCCATAAAACAAAATGACACACTTTTTAGAACCGCAAAACAACTTATTTCACTGACTTATCCAAGACAATTTTGCAAATATTTATCTGAAGACGAAAATAACTTAACTTTAGAGAGTATTTATTGACTAACACTCCAAACCAATTGTACAACTAATGGATGATCCACAAAGAATAATGCTAAAAGTCCACTTTAAATATTGTCTAAACCAGAAATGTCATTCAGCATGAAAAAACTAAAGCATATTTGACTCAAGAAATCTTAGTCGACTGAAACCAAAGAGACCACAACTAACAGAGGAAGTCTTCATTTACAGGCCTGATAACATGCTAACATGGTTCTGTTTCTCTTTCAGTGCCACCAACTATTGAAGTTGATGTGAAGCTCATCGAGGGTCTTGTGGTCAAAGCTGGCACTCCTATTGCCCTGCCGGCTAAGATGACCGGTATCCCCACTCCCACGGCCAAATGGATGAGCGATGGCAAGGAAGTTGTATCTGAAGGACGCTTCAACATTGAGACTGTTGGATGCTCCACCATCCTCAGCATCCCACAGACCGAGAGAGGAGACACCGGAGAGTACCTTCTCACCGTGGCCAATCCCTCAGGAAGTAAGACCGTCGCTCTGCACGTCACTGTGCTGGATCTCCCCGGGCCACCCATCTCACCCATCAACATCTTGGAAGTCACCCCGGATTACATGATGATCCAGTGGAGGGCACCCAAGGATGATGGTGGCACGCCCATCACAAACTACGTGGTGGAAAAGAAGGATGTGAAGAAGCCGTGGGAGCCCTGGTCCGTGGTTAGCTCCGGCGGCACCAGCACCAAGGCTAAGGTGTCCCGGTTGGAGAAGGGTCGTGAGTACATCGTACGCGTCCGAGCAGAGAACAAGATTGGCCTTGGTGCAGGGCTCGAGAGTCCTCCCACTATTGCCAAGCACATGTTCAACCCTCCCGGTCCTCCAGGCCCGCCAGAGTGCTCTGATATCACAGAGAACGCTGTGACAGTGGAGTGGACCCTGCCAGACTACGATGGAGGCAGCCCCATCAGTGGATATGTGATTGAACGCAGAGAAATGACAGGAAAGTGGATCCGTGTCAACAAGACTCCTGTGCTGGACCTCAGATACAGAGTCTCAGGCCTGTTCGAAGGCAACAGCTATGAGTTCAGAGTGTTTGCAGAGAATGTTGCCGGTATCAGCGGGCCTTCTATGAACTCCAACCCTGTAAAGGCCACTCGTGCCATCACTAAACCTGGACCCCCTGGCAATCTTAAACTGAAGGACTGGAGCAAGTCCTATGCAGACATCTGCTGGACCAAGCCTAACAGAGACGGAGGCACTCCTATTCTAGGCTATGTGGTCGAGGTTCAGAAGTCAGGGTCCGCTCAGTGGGACAGAATCTCTAAGGACCTTATCAAGATGTGCGCCTTCAGAGTGCAAGGCTTCATTGAAGGAATGGAGTACAGGATCCGCATCAAAGCCACCAACAAGGTAGGAGACAGTGAACCCAGGGAACTTACTGAGACCGTCTTAGCTAAGGACATTTTGGTGCCCCCTGAGGTTGTTGTCGATGCATCCTGCCGCGACTCTCTGACAGTCCGGGCAGGCCAGATCATAAGTTTGATCACCAGGGTGAAGGGACGCCCAGACCCAGAGATCACATGGACCAAAGATGCCAGAGCCATGGGCCGGGACAGACGCACCGAGATTAACAACCACTACCCAATGTGTGAACTCGTCATCAACGAGGCCGTCAGGTCAGACTATGGTAAATATGCCATTCTCGCCAAGAACAGCAGTGGACAAGCACAGGCCACCATTATCGTCAATGTCCTGGACACACCAGGACCTTGCCAGAACCTAAGAGTGGCCTACGCTACAAAGAAGTCCTGTATGGTGTCCTGGGAAAACCCAGAGGACAACGGAGGCACAGAGATCAATCAGTACATTATTGAGTGCCGTCAGCCCAGCCAGAGAGCATGGACTGTAGTCGCCAATGACTGCACCAAGCGCCAGATGAAGGCCCCTCTAACTGAAGGCTATGAGTACTTTTTCCGTGTCAGCGCAGAGAACAAGATCGGTGCTGGTCCAGCCATTGAGTCCAAAGAGCCTGTGCTGGCAGTGGATCCCATCGAGAAGCCCGGTGAACCAATTGACTTCCATATCGCTGAGATCGGCAAGGACTTCTGCTTCCTCAAGTGGAAGAAGCCTGACTACGACGGTGGTAGCCGTAACATTGCTTATCATGTTGAGAAGAAGCCAAAGGAGGCTGAGGAGTGGGAGAGGCTTCACAAGGGCGCTATCAAGGAGACCTACTTCATGGCTGACAGGTGCATGGAAAACCAGTTGTACCAGTTCAGAGTACAGACGAAGAACGAGGGGGGCGAGAGCAACTGGGTGACCACACCTGAAGTCCTGGTAAAGGAACAGCTTGTGGAGCCTGAGGTCAAGATCAAACTGGACGCAACACTCGTGGTCAAGGCAGGAGACTCCATTCATATCGAGGCGATAGTGAAGGGCAAACCCCAGCCTGTAATCAAATGGAACAAAGACGAGGAAACCCGCGAGATAAGGAAGGGCCTCAGGCATACGCTGGAATCTGGAACCGACTTCTCAAAGCTGCTGATAACCGCTGCCAGACGCACAGACAGTGGTAAATATCTTGTCACTGCCTCCAACAGTGCAGGAACCGCCTCTGCTCATGCTAAGGTTAATGTCTTAGATAGACCCGGCCCCGTCATGGATCTGAAGGTGTCTGGTATCACCACTGACAGGTGCCATCTGTCCTGGGAAGTCCCAGAGGATGATGGCGGCTGCGAAATCTACAACTACATTATTGAGAAATGTGAAACCAAGAGGGGAGTCTGGTCAGTCCACTCTAACGCCATCATCACCAACAAAGCTAAAGTCACTCGGCTCATCGAGGGCAACGAGTATATCTTCAGAGTCCGTGCTGAGAACAAGATGGGTCCTGGGCCCGCTGAGGAGAGTGAAGCCATCGTGGCCGGCACCCAGTTCAATGTACCTGGTGCTCCGGAGGCACCAGAGATCACCAAGATCGGCAAGCATGAGATGACGGTGGAGTGGTCTGAGCCCGAAAAGGACGGCGGAAAGTCCATCATCGGTTATCTGTTGGAGAAGAGGGAGGAGCACGCCGTGAGGTGGTCTCCTGTCATCAAGGAACCAATCCCTTCAACACGTTACACCGTGACCGGACTCCTGCCCCTCCACGATTACCAGTACAGAGTCAAGGCGGTTAATGAAATTGGCATTGGCAGCGCAAGCAAGCCTTCACTCGCCATCACCGCCAAGGACACAGTTGGTACGTAACCAATATTAATGTTAACATTAGAATCAGAATTGCTTTATCCGCCAGATGTAAAATGGAATGTGTTACTTGTTGAGATGAAGCACAGAAAAACAAGTTAAACAAAATAATGATGTACGTTATTCTAAATTGTAAGCAAGTTGAGAATAACACTCGGTTCCCACATAAGGCAGAGCCCATAGTGTACAGCTGTCGATTAAAATATAGATCTTTAGAAGCGTTCTGTGTATTTAGCTTCACACATCCTCCTGTGTTCCTACAGAGCCTCCAGCACCTCCCACCAACCTGAAGGTCGTGGACAGCACAAAGTCTAGCGTCTCTCTGGGCTGGACCAAGCCTGTGTCGGACGGTGGGGCTCCCATCATCGGATACGTTGTGGAGTTGAGGCTGCATGGAAGCACCAAGAAAGGAGACGACGGCTGGAAGAGGTGCAACGTGGCGGCTCAGCTGGTGGTGTGCGAGTTCACCGTCTCCAGTCTGGACCAAAAGAATTTATACGTGTTCAGGGTCTCGGCCCAGAACCAGGTCGGCATGAGCCTGCCCTGCCAACTGGAGGCACCTGTGATCCCCAAGGAGATCCTAGGTAAGGACTTTTTTAGTTGTACATTTCTTGTATCGTAACTAGAGGAGCGAATAGTCCCACTCAAAAAGAACTAAGGCCCCTACAGCTTAACACAAGTTACATTTAAAACTTAACTACCTTTCCATGTTGGTAAATGAGCATCCTTGAGTGTGTGAGTAACAATAGAAATATAAAACTTCTAAATTCTAAAGCTTTCCTTCAGCCAAAGTTTTTTAAAGCTCCGAACAAAGTGTAATTTGTGGCCTGCTCCTCCCCACAGAGGCTCCAGAAGTAGACCTTGACGCAAACCTGAAGCAGGGCCTGTCGGTGCGAGCCGGCTGCCCCATCAGGCTGTGCGCCACCGTCAGAGGACGACCCCCTCCTACAGTTAGCTGGAGGAGGATGGGCCTGGACAATGTGGCGAGGAAAGGGAAGGTGGACATCATCGACACCATGACCTTCCTAATCATCCCCGACAGCACACGCAACGACTCGGGCAAATACTGCCTGTCGGTGCGCAGCCCGGCGGGAGAGAAGGCCCTGTTCGTCAACGTCAAGGTTCTGGGTGAGTTTAGTGTAATAATGCACAGCAGGTCACCTTAATAGAAGACTTCAGTTAACCCATAATTACCGATTAGTAGAATCCTTATCCTGAAATTGGATATCTGTTGAATAAAACAGCGTGAAATTGAACATCATGTTCTTGTCCTGTCAGACACCCCGGGCCCCGTGATGAACCTGGAGGCCACCGACATCAAGCAGACCTCCGCCAACCTGTCCTGGAGTCCTCCGGAGATGGACGGAGGGAGCGAGATCACGCACTACGTGGTGGAGAAACGTGAGATCGACCGCAAGACGTGGGCGACGGTGAAGGCCGAGGTGGAGAAGGACAAGGTTCCCTTCAAAGTCAGCGGCCTGGTGCCCGGCACCGAGTACTACTTCAGAGTCACGGCCGTCAATGAGTACGGACCCGGGGTCCACAAAGTGAGCCCCACCTCCTACGTGGCCTCCGATCCCGTCAGTAAGTACATACTCACTCTCTACTTTCTACTTTCTCTTTATTCACAGTTGGTGAAGAGAGGGATGTAAATAAACTCCCACACTTAATCTAACTAAAGCTTATATTCATTACAAATTAAGTTAAACTAAATCTTGTAAAATTAACTAGATCATAAAATGAAGATGACAATTATTTAGTTTTGACCAAAGGCATAAAAAGGCCAATAAGTCCACACACTGGAAATTGTTGAAGCACTAACTCTGAGATATTCTCTTCCTCAGGTAAGCCCGATCCCTGCGAGAAGATCGAGGTTATGGAGATCACGAAGAACAGCGCCATGGTTGGCTGGGTGAAGCCGTTGAGGGACGGCGGGGCCAAGATCGACGGCTACGTGATTGAATACATTGAAGTGAAGCCTCCACCCGAGCCTCCCGCACCAGTGGAGGTCTGTCTGCATTTCAAACACCTTCACATCACCCGCTCCTTTGTTACCCTTTTATGGTTTAGCAGTAAACACAAACTGTACATGATCTAACAGATACTTGTAGTTTAAGCACATTCGTGTTGAGTGCATCTAAAGAGCTGTTGATCTCCACCAGGTTGCAGAGGGTGAGGTGGCTCCTCCCCCACCTCCCCCTGTGGAGGAGGATGAGGATGAGGAGCCGGAAAAGGAGGTGTGGAGCGCCTACACCACGGTGAAGGGTCTGAGCATCAGTATCAGCGGCCTGAAGGAGAGCAAGAAGTACAAGTTCAGAGTCGCCGCCAAAAACGTAATGGGCCAGAGCTCCTTCACCGAGACCCGCGAGGCCGTGGAGATCAAGGAGCAGATCCGTGAGTCCGAACCCCCTCCCCATAAACCCTCCACACACACACGTTAATGGGGAGCTTCGGAGGTTAACCATGCTTTATTCTCCCCCACAGTGGAGCCGAAGATCGTGATGCCGGAGACGGTCAGTGCAAGAGCCGGAGCCAAGCTCAGGGTGGAGGCGCTGGTCTCAGGTAAACCCTCCCCGACCTGCATCTGGATGCGTGGCGAAGACGCCGTGGTGCCGTCCAGCCGTCTGGCCGTGCACAAGTCAGGGAACATGTGTGTTCTGATCATCAAAGACGTGTCGAGGACAGACAGCGGCGAGTACAGCCTGGTGGCTGAGAACATCTCCGCCAGGGTCGTGGAGTCCATGAAGATCATCATCAGAGGTTAGTGTGCCGGACATCGTGTGGGAAGTGGAATGACAGGCAGGGTGGTGCATTCAGTTTCTCCTGAGGGGGGTTTATTGGAGATTCTCTGTGTTTAACTTTGTCTCTGTGTTGCAGACATCCCCGGGCCTCCCGAGGGCCCGGTGGTGATCAGCGACATCGACGCGGATGCCTGCTCTCTGGCCTGGAACAAGCCGCTGGAGGATGGCGGCAGCAACATCACTAACTACGTGGTGGAGAAGTGCGACCTGAGCCGTGGAGACTGGGTGACAGCCACCTCTTCCGGAGGCCAGAAGACCAGCTGCCGGCTCGGGAAGCTCATCCCTGGGAAGGACTACGCATTCCGCATCCGGGCGGAGAACCGCTTCGGAATGTCGGACCCCATGCAGTCCGAAAGGATGGTGGCCAAGTTCCCCTTCGGTCAGTTTACCATGTCGTGAAAAACACTTATTTAGTAAAGTACTTGGGTTTGATATCTATATCTATATTTTATGAATTTGTTATCATATAAAGGGACTATCTTTGAGTTTAGGACTGATAGTTATTAGATGGACCTCAACTGTTACCTTCTGAAGTGTTTTAATAATTATTCTGAAATGGGACATTAAGTACTTTTACTTTTGGTATTTAAGTATTTTTTGATTTCGATTTCAATAATGTAGTTTTGCATTTTTAAATGCAGGACTTTTACTTGTAAGAGTTTTTTTTACAATTTGGCGTTGCTTTTTATTTCTTACTGAATGTGAAGTACAGAGTACTTTCTCCACCTCTGAGTACGTGGTGAGCTGCAGATTTCTCCGATTTTTTATATGAACATTTTTAATTCCCACCAAGATGTTCCATCGGAGCCGCTGGACTGCCGCATCAACAAGTGCAACAAGGACTGCATGTTCGTGGCGTGGGACAAACCGGAGACCGACGGCGGCAGCCCCATCACCGGTTACTACATCGAGCGCAAGGAGAGGAACAGCCTGCTGTGGGTGAAAGCCAACGACTGCGTGGTGCGCTCCACAGAGTACCCGTGTGCCGGCCTCATCGAGGGCCTGGAGTACACCTTCAGGGTGTCGGCCATCAACCGCGCCGGGCAGGGCAAACCCAGCAAGAAGACCGACTTTGTGACGGCCAGGACGCCTATTGGTGCGTAGCATCTTATCTCATTTATTCCTCACATACTTATGTATATATAATATCCTGCTTTATATTTCGTTACCGTAAATTTGTAATTCAACATGTATATTTTCTACTTTTCTTGAATGCTATTTCATCTCTATTGAGATGTTGACATTTTGGAATGTTTATTTCTAGTCTTTAAGTTTTTATTGTACAATGCAATGACTTTGTATGCTGCCATAACGCAAACATTTCCCACATTGGGATCACTAAAGTCTTATCTTACACGTTTGCTTTGTGAGATACAGAAAGATGGTCCACTGACTTATTCACAGTATCATTATTATTATTATTATCTTTACTATAATGACTTCCCTCTCTGTTTCTCAGACACCCCGGGGAAACCCGAGGTTCTGGACGTCACCAAGAACTCTGTGGTTCTGGTTTGGACGCGTCCAAAGAACGACGGCGGCAGTAAGATCATTGGTTACTACGTGGAGATGCTGCGTCTGCCCGGAGACATGTGGCTGCGCTGCAACACCAGCAGCCAGAACTGCCCGCGGGAGGAGTACACGGTGACGGGCCTGGAGCGGGACCTTCAGTACCAGTTCAGGGTCATCGCCAAGACCACCGTCAACGTCAGCAAGACCTCCGAGCCCAGCGACCCAGTGCTCGTCTGCGCAGAGAATGGTGAGCGCTGACACAGGCCGGATCTATGCTGAACTAGATATCAGAACCAAATTTAAAAAACTGAAGAATAAGACGGATCTCTGAAATAAACACATTACAATCAATGTCAGAATGAACACAATCATTACAATTTGAGAGACAGTCGAGCAAATCAGTTTCATCAATATCCGTTAATAACAAGTACAGACCAGTTGAAAGTGAGATAACAATGCACATTTAAACATACCCAATGATGCAAGAGGTCTAACAGCAGCAGGTCAAGTACTCCCGTCACTTGGGGCTTTGAACATGAACGCTCTTCTGCCAATCCATTTTTTTGCAGCAGCCTCTTTAAACCATATTTGTTAAACTCATCCTTCTCCCCCGCCCTCAGTGCCGCCGAGGGTGGAGCTCAGTGCCAAGATGGAGAAGGGCGTGAAGGTGAAGGCGGGCTCTAGCATCACGCTGGAGGCCCAGGTGTTCGGGAAGCCCATGCCCCGAGTCACCTGGAAGAGAGGCGACGACAGCCTGAAGTCCAGCGAGGGCCAGGTCCTCACGCACCTCAGGAACCACTTCCAGCTGGACATGACCTCCGTCAGCAAGGAGCACACAGGAACCTACAGCATCGTGGCCGAGAACGCCAGCGGCACCAAGAGCGCCGAGATCCCCGTGGTGGTCCTGGGTCAGTACCGGGGTCAATCTCATGCAAACAACGGTTCAGTTTAAGATAAGATCAAATTGAACTTTATTTATCAGGCATTTAGAGCAGCAACCGGGCCAGAGTTAAAAACAGGATTTACACACGGTAAAAATAAAGACAAAACAGAATAAAACATTAACATAATAATACAAACGTTTTTAAAATAAAGTAATTGTGAGCTGAAAACAACACTGATCATCCCTTACAACCATCATTAGTAACATAATAACTAATAACATTACTAACCTAGTAATGTTAATGTTAATTAATAACCTAATAACAGTTCCATCATACTTTAGTTTTAGCTCTGTGTGCTGATATTTCCTCGTTGTGTTTGCCTTCAGACGTGCCCGGCCCCCCTGCCAGTGCCCAGTACCTGGAGGTGTTCGCCCTGAACATCAAGCTATCCTGGCAGCCCCCCCTGAAGGACGGCGGCGCCATCATCACCAACTACATCGTGGATAAACGTGAGACCAGCCGCGCCAACTGGGCTCAGGTCTGCGCCAAAATCCATGCCGACGAGAAGGAGCTCGACGTCGGGAAGCTCATCGAGGGCCGGGAGTACCAGTTCAGGATCCGGGCCGAGAACACCTGGGGGGTCGGAGACCCTCTGGTTACCGGACCCGTCATCGCCAAGAACCCCTATAGTGAGTTGGACTCAGGATGTATACAGCAGCGTGAGCGTCTGTAACTTCCAACAGTAATAAAGGAGGGCTCTTTTACCGTGTTGAACCGGTGTCAGAATCAGAAACAGGTTCATCACCAGGTAGCTTGACACGTACGAGTAATTTGACTTGGTGTTGTGATGCAGACATAAAGGTAAAACAAACAGTTCAAAAGCAGATAGAAAACTATTTTAAGAAAACTACTGTAACAATAAAAAATACTAAAACATATAGTGATGAAGAATGGTGTAGTTTCACTGGGATCGTGTCATCTCTAGAACTGGTGACACATTCTTATTATGGACCTCTTTACTGATCTAAACCCTGTGGTGTCCCCCCAGATGTTCCCGGCCCCTGCGAGGCGCCTTTGGTCACCAACGTGACCTGCGACCGCATGACGGTGAGCTGGAAGGAGCCTGCGGACGACGGGAAGTCCCCCATCGTGGGCTACATGCTGGAGAAGAAGGAGGCCAAGGACCTGAACTGGACCAAGCTGGGCAGGAAGATCCTGACCGAGCGAAGCATCGAATACACCGGCCTGACCGAGGGCACCGAGTACGAGTTCAGGGTCAGCGCCGTCAATGAGGCCGGGCAGGGCAAGCCCAGCGAGCCGTCCGCCACCACCACCGCACAGAACCCCATCAGTGAGTCCTTTAAATACTTACACTCATAACCCGTTACATGTCGATTTATAAAGTAACCTGATTACTTTCTGTTACTTTTGGATTGCCTCAATATCAAATGCTGTGCCAATAAAAACACGAGAAAATAAATAACAATAGGATGATTTTTCCCTTAGTGTTTTTATTCTTACTTTTGCTGTAGTAGGTGCACACACTGTAACTGGTACGCAGGTAGGCATGCGCGGCAACAATCTGAAATGCGTACCGTGTCTTGTGTCACAAAGTGCATTTGCGTACCGACGTACTTGTGAAGCTTTTCCAGAAGGCGGTTAGATCACCGGACGACAGTGTCGGTCTCCCCCACCCCCCCCCCACCCCCCCCAACCCCCCCCCCACCTGTGTCGATAGAAATCAACACGTCATGAAATAAGACCCCACGGTTTGATGATTGATAGGTGTGTGGGCTGTCTTTCATTTTGACACACAGAACGTTATAATAAACATACTGTGTGTTAAATGGATATATCCGCCTTCTTTCATTTATCTTTCCATTCCCACAACAATATACATAAAGAAATGGCATATTTTGGACATAGTTCGAATGTTGATTATTCTGATTAAAAACGTTAAACGTTTGACAGCCCTAGTTTTTATCAATAACTGTAGTAATAGTGATAGTTTACAGATGCTGTTAAAGCTAAATACATCATTCAAAAGCAGATTGTATTTCTGTTTAATAAATCAGGTCTCCACCTGCTGCATTCAAGAAGAAGAAGAAGTATTCTAAACATAAACTATAAAGAAAGATCATTCAGTACGTCCACCTACATTTCTGGAATGTAATCAAATACAGTTACCTTCTGTTATTGTCCTGATGACGTTATCTTGTTACATGTAACCCGTTAATCCCCAAGCCTGTATATATATATATATATATATATATATATATATATATATATATATATATATATATATATATATATATATATTAAACAATGTGTATATATATATATATATATATATAGGCGTAGTGCTGTACCACATGTTTCTCCGTGTACAAACTAACCTGTGGATGTGCTGCAGCTCCCCCCGGCCCCGTGGTGAACCCCACCATGACCAACACCACCAACAGCACCATCAGCCTCTCGTGGACGGAGCCCTCCAGCAACGGGGGAAGCCCCGTCCTCGGGTACTTGGTGGAGAGCAGGAAGGGCGAGGCCAAGGACTGGGTGCGCTGCAACGTGCCCAGGAACCTGCATGACACCGCCTACACCATCCAGAACCTGGAGCACCGGGCTCAGTACCAGTGCCGCGTCACCGCCGTCAACAAGGTCGGCTTCGGAGAGCCGGCGGAGGTCCCCGGGAAACACGAGGCCAAGGACATCATCAGTACGTACCTCAGCATCTGGGACATTTCATATTCCACTGGTCACACACTCATGTGTATTTCACATCCTGCTTTAGATGTGGTTTAAAGTGCTTCAAGTTTACGTTCAGGATATTTGATTTCTGTTTGGATTCTCTTTTCATTTCTCTCACGCTTTGTCTTTTTATGACGCTGCAAACGTTTCCCCAGATCAGGATCAATAAAGTACTTCTTATCGTAGAGACATTTCTGACCTAAATCAGCTGGTTGATGGTAGAACCACATGCACAGAACCACATGCACAGAACCACAGAACCACAGGACCACAGAACCAAAGAACCACAGAACCACATAACCACATGCACAGAACCACAGGACCACAGAACCAAAGAACCACAGAACCACATAACCACATGCACAGAACCACATGCACAGAACCACATGCACAGAACCACATGCACAGAACCACAGAACCACATGCACAGAACCACATGCACAGAACCACAGAACCACATGCACAGAACCACATAACCAAAGAACCACATGCACAGAACCACAGAACCACATGCACAGAACCACATGCACAGAACCACAGAACCACATGCACAGAACCACAGAACCACATGCACAGAACCACAGAACCACATGCACAGAACCACATAACCAAAGAACCACATGCACAGAACCACAGAACCACATGCACAGAACCACATGCACAGAACCACAGAACCACATGCACAGAACCACATGCACAGAACCACAGAACCACATGCACAGAACCACAGAACCACATGCACAGAACCACAGAACCACATGCACAGAACCACATAACCAAAGAACCACATGCACAGAACCACAGAACCACATGCACAGAACCACATGCACAGAACCACAGAACCACATGCACAGAACCACAGAACCACATGCACAGAACCACAGAACCACATGCACAGAACCACATGCACAGAACCACAGAACCACATGCACAGAACCACATAACCAAAGAACCACATGCACAGAACCACAGAACCACATGCACAGAACCACATAACCACGGAACCACAGAACCACATGCACAGAACCACATGCATAGAACCACAGAACCACATGCACAGAACCACAGCACCACATGCACAGAACCACAGCACCACATGTACAGAACCACAGAACCACAGAACCACAGAACCACATGCACAGAACCACAGCACCACATGCACAGAACCACAGAACCACATAACCACAGAACCACAGGACCACAGAACCACAGAACCACAGAACCTCATAACCTCATAACCACAGAACCACATGCACAGAACCACATAACCACAGGACCACAGAACCACAGAACCACAGGACCACAGAACCAAAGAACCACAGAACCACATAACCACATGCACAGAACCACAGGACCACAGCACCACAGGACCACAGAACCACATGCACAGAACCACATGCACAGAACCACAGGACCACAGAACCAAATAACCACAGAACCACATGCACAGAACCACACGACCACAGGACCACAGAACCACAGAACCACATGCACAGAACCACAGGACCACAGAACCACATGCACAGAACCACATAACCACAGAACCACATGCACAGAACCACAGAACCACAGAACCATAGGACCACAGAACCACAGAACCACATAACCACAGGACCACAGAACCACATAACCACAGAACCACATGCACTGAAACACAGAACCACAGAACCACAGAACCACATGCACATAACCACAGAACCACAGGACCAAAGAACCACATGCACAGAACCACAGAACCACAGGACCACAGAACCAAATAACCACAGAACCACATGCACAGAACCACACGACCACAGAACCACAGAACCACATGCACAGAACCACATAACCACAGAACCACATGCACAGAACCACAGAACCACAGAACCATAGGACCACAGAACCACAGAACCACAGAACCACATAACCACAGAACCACAGAACCACATGCACATAACCACAGAACCACAGGACCACATGCACAGAACCACAGAACCACAGGACCACAGAACCAAAGAACCACAGAACCACATGCACAGAACCACATAACCACAGAACCACATGCACAGAACCACAGAACCATAGGACCACAGAACCACAGAACCACATAACCACAGAACCACAGAACCAAAGAACCACAGAACCACATGCACATAACCACATAACCACAGGACCACATGCACAGAACCACAGGACCACAGAACCAAAGAACCACAGAACCACAGGACCACAGAACCACAGAACCACATGCACAGAACCACAGAACCACAGAACCATAGGACTACAGAACCACTGAACCACATAACCACAGGACCACAGAACCACATAACCACAGAACCACATGCACAGAACCACACGACCACAGGACAACAGAACCACAGAACCACATGCACAGAACCACAGGACCACAGAACCACATGCACAGAACCACAGGACCACAGAACCACATGCACAGAACCACATAACCACAGAACCACATGCACAGAACCACAGAACCACAGAACCATAGGACCACAGAACCACAGAACCACATAACCACAGGACCACAGAACCACATAACCACAGAACCACATGCACTGAAACACAGAACCACAGAACCACAGAACCACAGAACCACATGCACATAACCACAGAACCACAGGACCAAAGAACCACATGCACAGAACCACAGAACCACAGGACCACAGAACCAAATAACCACAGAACCACATGCACAGAACCACACGACCACAGAACCACAGAACCACATGCACAGAACCACAGAACCACATGCACAGAACCAAATAACCACAGAACCACATGCACAGAACCACACGACCACAGAACCACAGAACCACATGCACAGAACCACATAACCACAGAACCACATGCACAGAACCACAGAACCACAGAACCATAGGACCACAGAACCACAGAACCACATAACCACAGAACCACAGAACCACATGCACATAACCACAGAACCACAGGACCACATGCACAGAACCACAGGACCACAGAACCAAAGAACCACCGAACCACATGCACAGAACCACAGGACCACAGAACCACAGAACCACAGGACCACATGCACAGAACCACAGGACCACAGAACCAAAGAACCACCGAACCACATGCACAGAACCACAGAACCACAGAACCATAGGACTACAGAACCACTGAACCACATAACCACAGGACCACAGAACCACATAACCACAGAACCACATGCACTGAAACACAGAACCACATAACCACAGAACCACAGGACCACAAAACCACAGAACCACATTCAGACCAGAGATATGACCCTGTTAGTCCAGAGCTTTTAGGAAAATGTTGTAATCAGATTGTTGTGATTTCCATTCTAGTATAAGCACTAGACCGGCAATGTTGTTTCAAAGTATTGAACTATTCTGTTATTAGGGATATCAGCTGTACCTCAAACAATTAACATAAAACCTCTCTGTCACAGTAACAGTGAATAACCCCTCCTCTCTGTCACAGTGAATAACCCCTCCCCTCTGTCACAGTGAATAACCCCTCCCCTCTGTCACAGTGAATAACCCCTCCCCTCTGTCACAGTGAATAACCCCTCCTCTCTGTCACAGTGAATAACCCCTCTACTCTGTCACAGTGAATAACCCCTCCCCTCTGTCACAGTGAATAACCCCTCCCCTCTGTCACAGTGAATAACCCCTCCCCTCTGTCACAGTAACAGTGAATAACCCCTCCTCTCTGTCACAGTCCCGCCGGAGGCGGAGCTGAGTGCGGAGCTGAAGGCTGGTCTTGTGCTTACTGCCGGATCCACCATGAGGCTCCACGCCCTCATCAAGGGCAGCCCGCCCCCCCGCAGCGTCTGGGCCAAGATGAACACCAACATCAAGGACCGGCAGGGCGTGGTGATGAAGTCCTCCCCCACCGACAGCCTGCTGCAGGTGGAGAACGTCAACCGCTACGACGGCGGAAAGTACATCCTGAGCCTGGAGAGCACCTCCGGCATCAAGATGTACACCGTGCTGGTCAAGGTGTTCGGTGAGTCACCCTGAAGTACTTCTGCTCAGATAGTAGTATGTCCTCTCCCTGCAACCTGTACTCCACTTCGGGTTAGAGGAAGAATTCTACTACAGTACTTTAGCTTAAGCCTGACTTCTACTGTAACAGAGTATATCTATTATTAGTACTTTTACATTTAGTGGAGTATAACACATTGGTATCAGTACTTGTTCCTACAGTAGAGTATAACACATTGGGATCAGTACTTGTTCCTACAGTAGAGTATAACACAGTGGTATCAGTACTTGTACCTACAGTAGAGTATAACACAGTGGTATCAGTACTTGTACCTACAGTAGAGTATAACACATTGGTATCAGTGCTTGTTCCTACAGTAGAGTATAACACATTGGGATCAGTACTTGTTCCTACAGTAGAGTATAACACAGTGGTATCAGTACTTGTACCTGCAGTAGAGTATAACACAGTGGTATCAGTACTTGTACCTGCAGTAGAGTATAACACAGTGGTATCAGTACTTGTACTTGTACCTACAGTAGAGTATAACACAGTGGTATCAGTACTTGTACCTGCAGTAGAGTATAACACAGTGGTATCAGTACTTGTACTTGTACCTACAGTAGAGTATAACACAGTGGTATCAGTACTTGTACTTGTACCTACAGTAGAGTATAACACAGTGGTATCAGTACTTGTACTGTAGTAGAGTATAACACAGTGGTATCAGTACTTGTACTTGTACCTACAGTAGAGTATAACACACTGGTATCAGTACTTGTACCTACAGTAGAGTATAACACACTGGTATCAGTACTTGTACTTGTACCTACAGTAGAGTATAACACAGTGGTATCAGTACTTGTACTTGTACCTACAGTAGAGTATAACACAGTGGTATCAGTACTTGTACTGTAGTAGAGTATAACACAGTGGTATCAGTACTTGTACTTGTACCTACAGTAGAGTATAACACACTGGTATCAGTACTTGTACCTACAGTAGAGTATAACACACTGGTATCAGTACTTGTACTTGTACCTACAGTAGAGTATAACACAGTGGTATCAGTACTTGTACTTGTACCTACAGTAGAGTATAACACAGTGGTATCAGTACTTGTACTGTAGTAGAGTATAACACAGTGGTATCAGTACTTGTACTTGTACCTACAGTAGAGTATAACACACTGGTATCAGTACTTGTACCTACAGTAGAGTATAACACACTGGTATCAGTACTTGTACTTGTACCTACAGTAGAGTATAACACACTGGTATCAGTACTTGTACTTGTACCTACAGTAGAGTATAACACAGTGGTATCAGTACTTGTACCTACAGTAGAGTATAACACACTGGTATCAGTACTTGTACTTGTACCTACAGTAGAGTATATTGCAGCTGTTGCTAACCCGTGTTTCTTTGCTGCAGACACCCCCGGCCCCCCCACCAACCTGACGGTGAAGGACTCGTGTAAGGACAACGCCAACATCTACTGGGACCCCCCCCTGCTGGACGGAGGCCACGAGGTGACGCACTACATCGTGGAGAAGCGTGAGACGGAGAGGAAGGCGTGGTCCATCGTCAGCAGCAACAGCGCCAAGACGGCCTTGAAGGTCCCGGACCTGGACGCCGGGCGCTGCTACATCTTCAGGGTCTCTGCCGTCAACGAGCTGGGGGTGGGCGAGAGCTGCGAGACCCCCGATGCCGTCAGAGCCTCAGGTGAGGGTCTGCTCAGGATGGGGGGGGGGTTGTTTATTTGATATATAGTGTGTGCAGTAAACCGATGGAGCACGGAACAAAGAACGTTATTAATTATGAAGAACTCAATAAGTCAAATAGCAGATAAGGTCACTGTGGTTAAAAACTAAGTAGCAGTATGTTTATTCAATAAGTGACCAAGTTGACGGACTGTAAGTTAATATCGGTCACAGATTTTATACAAGATTGTAATAAAATATAATAATAGATGTACATGGTGTGAACAAACTAACAACCCTATAAAGAAGAAGGGCAAATAATAAAGTGAAAATCAGGAGTGGAAGCAGGGCGACTGTGATGGGCTTTGTTTGCAGATATACAGTGTGTGCAGTAAACACATGGAGCCCTTTAACAGAACCAGGGGAAACGTAGATGTGTTAAATAACAAGGAGCTTGTTAATAATGAAGAACACAACCAGTCAAAACAAACAGGAGAAAAGGTCACCGTGGTTAAAAAACTAAGTTTCAGTATAATCATTGAATAAGTGAGCGTATAAAGTCTGGTTCTGTTGACGGACTGTAAATGAAGCGTGACTTCTGGAGGGTCTATTTACAGGCAGTGTTTTTGCACATCAGGGGTATTATAGTGGATAGGGGTTTGACAAAGTGTTTGTTTGGCCCCTGCAGAGGAGCCTGGCCCCGTCATGGACTTCAAGACGCTGCTGGTGACGAAGGACTCGTGTACGCTGAGCTGGAAGAAGCCTCTGACGGACGGAGGCAGCCGCATCATCGCTTACGTGCTGGAGGTGTCCCAAGGAGACGACTACAAGGAACTCATGAGGTCCAAGAACATGCAGTACAGCGGCAAGGACCTGGTGGAGGGCCGCGAGTACACCTACAGGGTGAAGGCCGTCAACGACTCGGGGGAGAGCGCCGTCAAGGAGCTCAGCGTGGTCGCCAAGGACCAGATCAGTAAGAGTTTCATTACTGTTTGTATCATGATTGGATTTTTCAAATTTTATAAAATGTGTTTTATATATAATATTTAATTTATTTAATTTATTTAATTTATTTAATTTATTTAATTTATTTAATTTATTTTATTTATTTAATTTATTTTATTTATTTTATTTATTTTATTTTATTTATTTATTTATTTTATTTAATATTACATTTGAGTTTTTTCATGTTCACTCAACAAGCTAATGCAAACAAATCAAATTAATAAGGAGTTGATCTATAAAAAGAGAATCATTAAAACCTTTACTGAAAACATTTAGAAGAAATGTCAGTGTGTCCTCCCTAGAGCTGAGAGAAGACACCATCACAGTGTAGGGTGTAGTTATTACATGAGTTACAGTGATGTTCATGCTGTGTCCTCTGCCGTGCAGTCCTCCCCACCTGCGACCTGCGGGAGTTGCCCAACATGTGCTACATCGCCAAGGAGGGCAGCATGGTGCGCCTGAAGATCCCCATCATCGGCAAGCCCACGCCGAAGGTCTCCTGGAAGAAGGGCGAGGAGGAGAACCTGACGGACACCGGCCGTGTCTGCGCCGAGTCCTCCGCCGTCAACACCACCCTCCTGATCAGGGACTGCCAGCGCAGCGACGCCTCCAAGTACACCATCAACCTGAGGAACAGCGCTGGGAGCAAGGAGAGCACCATCTTCATCAGGTAGGACCACTAAGACCAGCGTCTTCATCAGGTAGGACCACTGAGTCCTTTGCCTCATCAGGTAGGACCACTGAGTCCTTTGCCTCATCAGGTAGGACCAATTAGTCCTTTGCTTCATCAGGTAGGACCACTGAGTCCTTTGCCTCATCAGGTAGGACCACTAAGACCAGCGTCTTCATCAGGTAGGACCACTAAGACCAGCGTCTTCATCAGGTAGGACCACTGAGTCCTTTGCCTCATCATGTAGGACCACTGAGTCCTTTGCCTCATCAGGTAGGACCACTGAGTCCTTTGCCTCATCAGGTAGGACCCTAGAGTCCACCATCTTTAACAGTTAGATCAGCTTTTAATAATAAAAAACACTTCTCTATCGGTGGAGCAGATTTCACGGAAACTAGTCCACCAACTGCATCAGGATTCATTGATCATAAACCAATAATAGTCCCAGTTCATTTCTGAAGAGGCGAGGCCATGTGCTGCCTAATCTACTGCGTAGAGTGGTGTTTAATTTCTCATGTGAAGAGCAAACCAGGTTTCATTTAAATCTGTTCCTAATGAGGTGAGGAGTCTTGATCCCTGCTCACCCCCACTATGCTACTCCTGGACATCATTGCCGTCTCTGTAGTAACAATGGTAAGAATATATTAGTAATATATAATCCACGTTTCTTCTCAGGGTGGTGGGTAAACCCGGCATCCCGATTGGCCCCGTGAAGTTCAAGGACGTCAACGCGGACGCCGCCACGCTGAAGTGGGTCGCTCCGAAGGACGACGGCGGCTCTGAGATCACCAACTACATCCTGGAGAAGAGGGACTTTGTCACCAACATGTGGGTGACGGTGTCCTCCGCCGTTGAGAGCAACGTGCAGCGGGTGACCGGCCTGCACGAGGGCACCGAGTACATCTTCAGAGTCAGCGCTGAAAACAAGTACGGTGTCAGCGAGGGGCTCAAGTCCGACCCCATCGTGGCCAAACATCCCTTCAGTAAGTGCTCCACCTTCAGGGCCATATATCCATATTATATCTTTATCGTTTAAGAGTTTTAAAACAACTTGTCTTCTTTCCTGCAGATGTTCCCGATGCTCCTCCTCCACCTCAGATCTCAAGCATGCGCCATAACTCCGCCTACCTGTCCTGGAACGACCCCAGGAAGACCGGAGGGTCTCCCATCACAGGTGAGCCTCCTCACACACCTCTATATTCCTGTCCAATATCCATGTGGTTCTGTCTTCTATCTTTGATCCTAAAGAATTTAGAGCAGTGTTACCTCCTTGACTTAATAAATAGTAATATAAACACTATTGTGTTTGTATGATGTGTATTGATTGTGATTTTGCCCGTACATCCAGGCTACTTTGTTGAATTCAAGGAGAGGAACAGCATGTTGTGGAAGAGGGCGAGCCCCAGCGCCCTGATGATGAGGGAGCACAAAGTGATGGGCCTAACTGAAGGACTTGAGTACGAGTTCAGAGTCATGGCCGTCAACCTGGCCGGCATCGGGAGGCCCAGCGCCCCCACCGACCCCCAGGTGGCCCTGGACCCCATCGGTAAGGGTTGGACAGCTGATCCATCAGCGATTCTGTGACGTATGCTGCAATGCCTTCATGTTTTGAATCTGTGTTCCCCCAGATGCTCCTGGCAGACCCGATGTAGTCAGCATCACCAGAAGCACCGTCACCCTGCAGTGGACCGAGCCGCAGTCTGACGGCGGCCATCGGCTGACCGGCTACATCGTGGAGCGCCGCGACCTGCCCTCCAAGATCTGGGTGAAGGCCAACCCCGTGAACGTGGTCGACCCGGCGTACACCGTCACCGACCTGCAGGAGGGCTGCAAGTACGAGTTCAGGATCCGAGCCAAGAACTCGGCCGGAGCCCTCAGCCCCCCCTCGGAGCAGACAGACACCATCATCTGCGCCGACGAATACGGTGAGATAGATATACCATGCATAAACATGAATGATTTATTTTAGAAACCAACACATTTTGTGCTTTTATAATCAGTCACTATTGACACATCTCTAAGTCAATTATATCGTTATCATGATGTGTTCAAAGTGCTCTTTTAAAATGTTGTTTTTGGTGAAAACTGCATTATAAAGTAGGCATTAGAGAGGATCTTTTGAATCATTTGAATGTGTGTGTTCATGCAAATTACCACATGAGATGACAATAACAAAGTAAAAAAAAAACAGTAAGACTTTAGGTCGGTTAAAATTATTATAAGTCCTGATAGATTAGACTTCTATATCAGCTGCTTTAACAAAAAACTAAGAGAAAGAGTATTTGCCGATATGGTTCCCAGATGATCGGGCATTTTTAAAACTACCACACAGATATCTTTAATCCAAATACCCTGTAATTTAATCTGCATGATGAATTAAGTTTATCCTTCATGGTCCAACAGCTGCCCCGACCATCATCATTGACTCTCATGTGATGGAGGGTCTCACCGTCCGGGCTGGAGACACCATCGTGATCACTGCCACCAGCATTATAGGCAAACCTGCGCCCACCTCCTGCTGGTCCAAGGGAGGAAAGTATTTCAAACCCTCGGACCTGGTTAACATTGAGACCACCGCCTCTTCCTCTACGCTGTCCGTGAAGTACGCCAGCAGGAATGACTCCGGAGACTACATCATCACCGCCAGCAACCCCTTCGGAGTGAAGGAGGAGACGGTGAAGGTCAAAGTCCTGGATGTTCCTGCAGTTCCTGGGCCCATCGAGTGCAGCGGCATTTCCTCTGAGAAGGTCACTCTCACCTGGACGGCCCCCACCACGGACGGAGGCTCCGCCATCAAGTACTACACCCTCGAGAAGAGGGAGACCAGCCGCCTGCTGTGGACCATCCTGGAAGAGAAGGTACTGGACTGTCACTACGTGGCCAACAAGCTCATCCAGGGCAACGAGTACTTCTTCAGAGTGTCCGCCGTGAACCAGTACGGAGCCAGTGATCCGTCTCACTCCGAGGCCGTCAGGATGGTCGACAGATTCGGTACGTTCAAGTGGACAACATGCAATTTTTTATGCCTGTATTTTTTGATTATTGGAGTGATTTCTTTTTTAAATCGTTTTGTACCATAAGTATATCTTATCTTATCTTATGATACATAAAGATATCCAAAATCCCCCTCTGTAAACACATTTTGAACCTGGCTTTATTCAACACTCACATTTATGTACAGGAAATGTATGCAAATGAACTTGTATTTAATCATAACATGAAGCCTCATTTAAAGCATTACATTTCAGAAACCTTTATGTACACTCAGATTCCTGAATGTATTTCCTTTTCTCTGTGTGTAGGTCCTCCCGGTCCACCATCTAAACCGGAGGTTGGCAACGTGGATGGACATTCAGCCACTGTGACCTGGAGGAGGCCGGCTGAGGATGGAGGAAGTGATATTTTAGGGTACTGTGTGGAGAAGAAGGAGAAGAAGGGCATGAGATGGGTCAGGGCGTCCAAGAAGCCCATCGTCGAGATGAGCTACCAATTGACCGGCCTCATTGAGGGCATCGAGTATGAGTTCCGTGTTCTGGCGGAGAACAAAGCCGGCTATGGAGAGCCCAGTGAGCCATCAATGCCTGTCATAACCACAGTTATTGCCTGTAAGTAAAACAGGGGTTCCCAACAAGATGTTTCAGGGGCATACACATTTTCTCCTTACCCAAATTCCTTTACATTTCAAATTGCTGAAGCCTTTTATTTCGAGGGCACATCATAATTGTTTAAAGACACTAACCACTTCCTTTATCCCTGGCAGATGTGCCAGGACCTCCAGTCAATCCAAGAGTCACAGACACGACCCACACCACTGCCACTCTGAACTGGGGAAAACCCCTGGACAACGGAGGACTGGAGGTGACTGGATATGTGATTGAGCACAAGAAGGAAGGGGCAGAAGAATGGGTTAGAGACACCCCCTTGTCTCCACTGAGGATCACAGAGTTTGTGGTTCCCGGACTGGAGACAGGTGCAAAGTACCACTTCAGAATTAGTGCTGTGAATGCTAAAGGAGCCGGAGAGCCTGCTGAGACTCTGGAGCTGATGGAGATCGTAGAGCGTGAAGCCGAACCTGGTTTGGAGCTGGATATGGAGCTGAGAAGAACCCTGGTCGTCAGGGCTGGCTGCTCCATCCGCCTCTTTGTGCCTATCAAGGGACGTCCTTCGCCTGCTGTTGCCTGGACTAAGGAGGGAGGTCCTGTCCTGCGGGCAGTCATTGACAGCACCGAGTCCTTCACAATGCTGATCATCCCTGAGAGCTCAAGGGTTGATGCCGGTAAATACGAGCTGACCCTGGAAAACTCTGCTGGAAATAAAACTGCAGATATAAATGTGAGAGTCCTGGATTCACCTGGACCCCCACTCAACCTGAAACCTCTTAAGATTGAAAAGGACAACATCACTCTTCAGTGGGAGATGCCTCTGATCGATGGTGGAGCCAAAATCACCAACTACATAATTGAAAAGAGAGAATCAACACGCAAGGCTTTTGCTACAGCTATCACACATTGCCCAACCACCTCAGTGAACATCAGTGACTTGTGTGAAGGCTGTGAGTATTACTTCAGAGTGTCTGCCGAGAACGAGTATGGCATCGGTGAGTCAGTAGAGACGGCTGATCCAATTCGTGCATCACAGGCACCAACGCCTCCACAGAGTATCATCCCTACTGATATCACCAAGAACTCTGTGAGCTTGGCTTGGACCAAGCCCAAGCATGATGGTGGAAGCAGAGTTACAGGATATGTCCTTGAAGCCAAGAAGAAGGGAACTGATCAGTGGGCACACGTGACAGCAGTGAAGACCATGGACTTCACTGTGAAGAGTCTGAATGAGTTGGAGGAGTACTTCTTCCGTGTCATGGCTGTCAACCACTCTGGTAGAAGTGCACCACATGAGAGCAAATCCATCCAGGTCAAGGACTCTACCTCCCTGCCTGAGTTTGACCTGCGGGGTGTATGTCAGAAAACTATCATTGCCAAGGCAGGAGACGACATCAAGGTTGAAATTCCAGTTATGGGACGTCCTAGACCAACTATTAGTTGGCAAAAGGATGGCGCAACCCTGAAGCTTACACAGAGAACCAGCGTGGAAACTACCGCTGCTACTGTCATTCTCAGCATTGGTGAATGCAACAGAGCTGACAGCGGGTTGTACACCATGACAGGAAAGAACATTGTTGGCTCTGTGACAGACAACATCATTGTCAAGGTTCACGATGTACCCGGGCCCCCCAAGGGACCGATTAACATTGTGGAGATATCTCGTACCTATTGTGTCTTTGCATGGGACACTCCTGAGAATGACGGAGGTGTTCCCATCAACAACTATGTGGTTGAGATCAGAGACACAACTTCCCAAACCTGGACTGAGCTGTCCTCTGCTACCATTCGCACTGTGTTCAAAGCCATTCGCCTGACCACTGGATCAGAGTACCTGTTCAGAGTCAAGGCTAAGAACAGATATGGTGTTGGACCTCCCATCACCTCAAATGCTGTGGTGGCTGCCTATCCATTCAGAGTACCTGGTCCTCCAGGTACTCCAGGTGTTGTTGCATTTACCAAGGACTCAATCACCGTTGGATGGAATGAGCCTGTGGTTGATGGTGGAAATGAAGTGATTGGTTATCATGTTGAGAGGAAAGAGAGAAGTAGCATCGTATGGCAAAAGATCAGCAAGACTCTTGTCAAAGGAAACCTCTTTAAAACCATCGGGCTTGAAGACGGTGCTGCCTATGAGTTCCGCGTCATGGCTGAAAACATGGCTGGAATTGGTAAGCCAAGCAAGGCCTCAGAAGCCATCCTGGCCTTGGACCCTGTGGACCCTCCAGGTATGCCTGAGCCCATCTTTGTCAATAAGAATGTCATCACCATTCAGTGGGCAAAGCCAGAGTACGACGGTGGTTTCAAAATCACTGGCTACACGGTGGAGAAGAAGGAACTGCCTGCTGGCCGCTGGATGAGAGCCAACTTCACCAACATCACAGAGACAGCTTTCACTGTCAGCGGACTGACTCAGGATGCCTCCTATGAGTTCCGTGTTATAGCCAGAAACTCAGCCGGGGCAGTGAGCGTTCCATCTGATCACTCAGACCCAATCACCTGCAAAGACGACATCATTGAGCCACGTATTATGGTTGATGCCATCTTTAAAGATACTATTCTGCTGAAAGCAGGAGAGTCCTTCAAGCTTGATGCTGACATTGCCGGTCAACCAACCCCATCCATGGTCTGGACCAAGAATGGAAAGGACATTGAGAACACGATGAAACTGGACGTCAAATTCACAGAACTGACAACCCTTCTGACCAACAAGGACTCCATCAGAGCGGATGGAGGAGAATTTGTTTTGACTGCCACTAATGTTGGTGGATTTGCTAAGCACACCTTTAAGGTTAAAGTACTTGACAGACCTGGACCACCTGGAGGACCTCTGGAGGTGTCTGATGTTACCACTGATAACTGTATACTCTCCTGGGCTCCACCTGCAGATGATGGAGGTGCTAAGATTGACGGATACGTGATTCAGAAGCGCGAGTCAAGCAGACTCGTTTGGACCAATGTGGTTTCAGAGCTGCAAGTTACACAGTACAAGGTGACCAAGCTGCTCAAAGGAAATGAATACATTTTCAGAGTTATGGCAGTGAACAAGTATGGAATTGGCGAGTGTCTTGATTCAGAACCCACCATTGCAGACAACCCATATGTGGTTCCAGAGGCTCCAGAAAATCCTGAGGTGACGGCTATCACTAAAGATTCAATGTTTGTTATGTGGCAGGCGCCTAAGAGTGATGGTGGAACTCCCATCACCAACTACAGCATTGAAAGGAAAGACAGGATAGGCCTCCGCTGGGTCAAATGCAACAAGAGGAAGGTAAAAGATCTACAGTTCAAGGCAACAGGCCTTCTCGTTGGGCATGAGTATGAATTCAGAGTTATTGCTGAGAATATTGCCGGACTGAGCCCGCCAAGTGCCTCGAGTCCCTTCTACAAGGCCACTGATGTGCTGTACGCACCCGGGGCCCCATGCAACCCCAGAATCTTGGACACATCCAAGTCCTCGATCACTGTGGCCTGGAACAAGCCTGTGTATGATGGAGGCTCAGACCTCACTGGTTACATTGTGGAGACCTGCATCCCATCTGAGAAAGAGGAAGAGGAAGAATGGACAATTGTGACACCCAAAGAAGGACTCCTTGCCACCTCATTCACCATTATTAACCTGAAGGAGAACCAGGAGTACATGATTAACATCTCTGCCATCAACAGTGAAGGCATTGGAGAGGCAGCATCTGTACCTGGCAATGCCAAGGCAGAGGACAGGCTCCTTCCACCTGAGATTGAGTTGGATGCTGAGCTCCGCAAGGTTGTCAGTCTGAGAGCCTGCTGCTCACTCAGACTGTTTGTGCCCATCAGAGGCCGACCAGCTCCTACTGCTTCATGGACCAAGGGAGATGGGGAGCGTGTGGAGAGGGCAACCATTGACAGCACGACATCATACACGTCACTTGTTGTTGAAAATGTCAATAGATTTGACAGCGGAAAGTACAACCTTACAGTTGAAAACGAGTCTGGCTCCAAGACAGTTACAGTCCAGGTCCGTGTGCTTGACACACCAAGTGCCCCACAGAATCTGAAGATTACTGCTGTAACAAAGGAATCTGTCACTCTTACCTGGGAGCCACCAGTGAATGATGGAGGAGTTAAGATTAAGAACTATATTGTTGAAAAACGTGAGTCCACAAGGAAAGCATATGCCACAGTTAACTCTAACTGCCATAGCACCACCTTCACAGTAGGCCAGCTTCTGGAAGGATGCAACTATTACTTCAGAGTTCTAGCTGAGAATGAATATGGCATTGGTCTTCCCATTGAGGCTGGTGAATCAGTTAAAGTGTCTGAGAAACCACAGCCACCTGGCAAGATCACTCTTAAGGATGTCACCAAGACCACTGTCACCCTGGCCTGGGAGAAGCCAGTGCACGATGGCGGCAGCAGAGTTGGCTGTTATGTCATTGAGATCCAGCCCAAGGGTGAGGATAAGTGGTACCCGTCTGGCATTGTACAGGAAACAGAAGCTACTATTAAACAACTCAATGAGGGTGAAGAGTACATGTTCCGTGTGGCAGCAAGAAACGAGAAGGGAACAAGTGACCCACGTCAAATCGGTGTGCCTGTGATCTTAAAGGATCTTGTGATTGCACCTTCTATCAAAATGATATTCAACACATTCAGTGTGTTGGCAGGAGAAAATCTGACAGTAGAAGTCCCAATAGTGGCACGTCCCAAAGCAGAAGTCTCCTGGGTTAAAGATGGTGAACCTCTGAAGAGGAGTACCAGAGTCAACGTTGGCGGAACTGAGACAATGCTGAAGCTCAACATAAAAGAAGCTACTAAAGATGACATTGGAAAGTACCACATCACGTTAAAGAACACAGCAGGAGAGGCAACAGCAGACTTCGGTATTGTTGTACTCGACAAACCGGGTAAGCCTGGCGGCCCCGTTAAGGTAGAGGAGGTAACTTCTGGAAGTGTAACCATCGCCTGGAGCCGACCAGTCTATGACGGTGGTTGCACCATCAAACACTACATTGTGGAAAAGAGAGACACATCCACAACTGCTTGGATGGTTGTATCTCCAAATCTCGCAAGAACCAAAATCAAGGCAGGCAGGTTGAAGACTGGCTCTGAGTATCAGTTTAGAATAACAGCAGAAAACAGATATGGAAAAGGCCCTGTTCTTCTCTCAGAGTGTATTGTGGCTCAATACCCATACAAGCTCCCCGGACCCCCAGGAACACCAAACATTGCAGTCTGCACCAAAGACAGCATGGTGGTGGCCTGGAATGAACCTGTGAATGATGGTGGAAGCACAATCTTAGGCTACCATCTCGACCGCAAGGAGAGAAACAGCATCATGTGGGTGAAACTGAACAAGTCTCTGATTACTGACCAAACCTTCAAGACCAGTGATCTGGAACCAGGTATGGAGTATGAATACAGAGTTTATGCTGAAAACATTGTTGGAATAGGAAAAATGAGCAAAGTGTCTGAGGGACGTATTGCCAGAGATCCTTGTGACCCCCCTGGCACCCCAGAGGCGACAAAGATCGGAAATGACTCCATTACCATCGTTTGGAATAAGCCTGAATATGATGGTGGTTCAAAGGTCACTGGCTACATTGTGGAAAAGAAGGAGCTTCCTGAAGGTCGCTGGCTGAAGGCTAACTTCACCAACGTCATTGAGACTGAATACGTTGCAACTGGACTTGTGCAGGACAGCCTGTATGAGTTCCGTGTTATTGCCAGAAATGCTGCTGGTGTTTTCAGTATGCCCTCTTTCAGCACTGGCCCCATCACTGCCAAGGATGAGATTGAACCCCCATGCGTTAGCATAGACCCAGAGTACACAAAGACTATTGTGGTCAATGCTGGAGACAACTTCAAGATTGATGCGGATGTTCATGGAAAACCATTGCCCTCTATCCAATGGATGATGGGAGAGAATGAACTTGGCAACACTATTCATAGAGAAATTAAGAACACACCCACCAAAGCTTATATATCTTTCAAGGAAGCCAAACTTACAGATGGAGGCCAATACATTCTGCTGCTGAAGAATCCAGGAGGAGAAAAAGCAGTAGAGGTCAATGTTGTTGTTCTAGATAAACCTGGAGAACCACAGGGACCTCTTGTAATAACAGGAATAACCAAAGATCGGTGCTGCCTTTCATGGAAACCTCCAGTGCAAGATGGTGGCAGCAAGATCTCTCACTACATTGTGAAGAGGAGAGAGACAAGCAGGCTAGTCTGGACTGTTGTCGACTCAAATGTGGAGACTATCTTTTTGAAGATTACTAAGCTGCTGGAAGGAAACGAGTACATCTTCAGAGTCTATGCTGTCAACCAGTATGGGGTTGGTGCACCACTGGAGTCTGATGCTGTCACAATCAAGGATCCATATGCAGCCCCTGGAACACCAAAGAGCTTGGAAGTTTCAGATATTAGAAAAGATTCGATGATGCTGACCTGGGAGGCTCCTTCTGAGGATGGAGGCAGTCCTATCACCGGATACATAATTGAGAAACATGACAAGGAAGGTGTCAGATGGACCAGATGCAACAGGAAAACAGTCACTGACTTGACTTTCAAGGTCCCTGGACTCTTGGAAGGCCATTGTTATGAATTCAGAGTTGCAGCTGAGAATGCTGTAGGTGCTGGAGACCCAAGCTCCCCGACTGTTTACTTCAGATCTCTCGATCCCATCTTCAGGCCCGGCCCACCACACAATCCAAAGGTGACGGACACATCTAGGACATCAGTGTTTCTGTCATGGAGCAAGCCTGCCTGTGATGGAGGCTGTTCCATTGAGGGATACATTGTTGAGTGCTGCACCACCACAGAGTCAGCATTGCCAGCGGAGGCTCCTGCTGAGGCCCCTGCTGAGGCCACTGCCACAGATGCCCCTGCCGAGCAATGGACAATGTGCACACCAGCCACTGGTATCAAGAAGACAAAGTATGAAGTTGCAAACCTGAAGGAAAACCAGGCATACAAGTTTAGAGTTTGTGCTATTAACAAAGTTGGAGTTGGTGAGCCTGCTGATGTCTCTGGAGCTGTCGTTGCACAGGACAGGGCAGAGGAGCCAGACCTTGACATTGACGCAGAACTGAGAAAGATTGTGACCATTAAAGCTGGAGCTTCCCTTAGACTGTTTATACCCATCAAGGGAAGGCCCACTCCTACCATCACTTGGGACAAAGATGAAGCTGCACTTAAGGAGACGGCTCAGGTCGAGGTAACCAGCAGTTACTCATCCCTTGTCATCGACAAGATGAGCAGAAATGACAGTGGAAAATACACCATCACTGCAGAGAACGCCAGCGGAACCAAATCTGCATTTGTTGTTGTCCGTGTTCTCGACACACCTAGTGCTCCCGTTGCTTTGAAAGTGAAAGAAATTACAAACCAGTCAGTCACACTGGAATGGGAGCCACCTCTTTTGGATGGCGGGTCCAAGATCAAGAATTATGTTATTGAAAAGAGAGAAAGTACACGTAAGACATACGCTGCAGTTGCAACAAATTGTCACAAGCTTTCGTGGAAGATTGAGCCGCTCCAGGAGGGCTGCAGTTACTACTTCCGAGTCCTTGCTGAGAACGGACATGGTGTCGGCCTGCCTGCCACAACTGTTGACCCTCTTAAGGTCTCAGAGGTGCCCCAGACTCCAAAGAACTTGATTATTACAGATCAGACCAAAACAAGCATCTCTCTGGCCTGGGAGAAGCCAGAGTATGATGGTGGCAGCAGAGTGATTCATTATCTGCTTGAGGTGCAGCTCAAGGGCCAGGAGAAGTGGAATGGTGTTAACACATTTAAGACAATGGAGACTACTGTTACCAAACTGAACCCTGGAGAAGAGTATCTGTTCAGAGTCACAGCAATCAACGATAAGGGAAAAAGTGACCCCAGAGTCCTTTCTGGTCCAGTGATGACCACAGACCTAGTCTTTGAGCCTGAAGTTCGACCAGCATTCAGCAGCTACAGTGTCCTTGTGGGCAAAGACCTAAATGTTGACGTTCCCATCTATGGACGACCCAAACCAAAAGTCTTATGGAGTAAAGATGGAGCTTCTTTGAAGTTCACTACCAGAGTCAACATTCTCAACTCACCAACACATACAACACTGAGCATTAAGGAGGCTGCTGGTGATGATGGTGGCATGTACAGTATAAATCTTGTTAACTCAGCAGGAAAGAAGGACACATCCCTTGAAATCATTGTACTTGACAAACCCGGCCCTCCATCTGGCCCTGTGAGGTTCGATGAAATTACAACACAGAGTATCACTCTTTCATGGGATCCACCAAAACACAATGGTGGCTGCCAGATTTCAAACTACATTGTACAGAAGAGAGATACTACTACCACATCTTGGGAAAATGTGAGCAACAACTGGGCAAGAACCACCATCAAAGTGCCTAGACTGAAGACTGGATCTGAATACCAGTTCAGGATCATTGCCCAGAACCGCTACGGCAAGAGTCACGGTCTGGATTCACCCGCCGTGGTTGCTAAGTACCCATACAAAGAGCCAGGTCCATCAGGAACCCCCTTTGTCTCCTCCCTCTCTCGGGACCACCAGATTGTTGAGTGGAACGAGCCTGTCGCAGATGGAGGCAGCCCTGTCCTTGGATACCATCTCGAGAGGAAAGAGAGGAACAGTATTCTCTGGATCAAGATCAACAAGACACTAATCCATGAGCCTATTTTCAAGAGTTACCCCTTGGAGGAGAGTATTGAGTATGAATACAGAGTTTATGCTGAGAATATTGTTGGCATTGGAAGGTGCAGTAAGCTCTCAGAGGGCTGTGTTGCACGTGACCCATGTGATCCTCCTGGCACACCAGAGGCCATCCATGTGACCAAAGACACCATCATCATCCAATGGACTAAACCAGAATATGATGGTGGCAGTAATATCACCGGCTATACCGTGGAGAGGCGTGATCTGCCAGAGGGCAGGTGGGTAAGGGCAAACTTCACTAATGTGATTGAGACCAAGTTCACTGTGACTGGTCTGACTGAAAATGCCCAGTATGACTTTAGAGTCATTGCCAAAAATGCTGTAGGCACCGTCAGTAAGCCATCCTACAACAGTGGACCGATCACTGTAAGTGACGAGTTTGAGGCGCCCAAATTCTCCATCGACCCTGCATTCACCAAGACCATCATCGTCAATGCCGGAGAGACATTCAAGCTGGACGCAGATGTCTCTGGCAAGCCAGTCCCTACAATCCAGTGGTTCAAGGGTGAAAAACCAACCGAGAATACACTCAGACTGGAAATAAAGAACACAGAAAACCATGCTATGATTGTAATTAAGGACTCTATCAGAGTTGATGGTGGAGATTACACTCTTCAGCTGACAAACTGCGCTGGCAGTGAAACTGTTCCATTCAAGGTGGTGGTGCTGGACAGACCCAGCCAATGTGAAGGACCCCTTCACATCGCGGGAGTAGCTGAAGATAGATGCACACTGGCCTGGCGTGCCCCTCTACATGATGGAGGTAGTCCTATTAAAAACTATCTCATCGAGAGAAGAGAGACCAGCCGCCTTGCTTGGACTATTGTTTCTAACAGCTGTGAAAACACATGCTTCAAAGTTACCAATTTACTGGAAGGCAATGAGTACATGTTCCGTGTCATGGCGGTTAACGGTTATGGTATCAGTGAACCACTGCTGTCTAGTGCAGCCATTATGAAGACTCCATTTATTGCTCCTGGTCAACCTCACATGGAGGAAGTAACCAACATTGCACATGATGGCATGACCGTCTCTTGGTTAGCTCCTGACACCGAAGGAGGCAGTGAGATTACCAATTACATTGTTGAAAAGAAGGACCGACAGGGAATCAAGTGGACTAGATGCAACCGACAGAAGGTCACTGATCTGTCCTTCAGAGTTACAGGCCTAACCTCTGGCCATGAATATGAGTTCAGAGTCACAGCTGAGAATGTTGTTGGAGCAGGAGTGCCAAGCCTCCCAACTCCATACTACAAGGCCAGTGACCCCAAGTACAAACCTGGTGCACCGGCATATGTGAATGTAAGTGACTCCACAAAGAGCTCTATTTCAGTGTCCTGGGGTAAGCCTCTGTCTGATGGTGGCAGTGAAATCCAAGGATACATTGTTGAAGTCTGCAAGGCTGAAGAGGAAGAATGGACCATGGTTACTCCCCCTACTGGCCTGCGTGTCAACAAATATGAAATTACCAAACTGACTGAGGGTCAGGAATACAAAATCCAGGTGTGTGCTCTGAACAAACTGGGAGTTGGTGAGCCAGCATCTCTTTCTGGAACATCCAAACCAGAGGAAAGGGTGGAGCCACCACTAATCATGCTCGATTCAGAGCTAAGGAAGGGCATCATCGTGAAAGCTGGTGGATCTGTTAGAATCCATATTCCATTCAAGGGCAGGCCAACACCTGAGGTTAAGTGGACTAAGGATGAGGGAGACTTGACTGAAAAAGCGGTGGTTGAGAAAGCTCTGAACTTCACACAGTTGTCCATTGACTCATGTGACAGGAATGACTCTGGAAAATACTCCTTGAGTCTGACCAACAGCAGTGGGACTGTGTCTGAGATTGTTTCGGTTAAAGTCCTGGATACACCCAGTGCCCCACTGAAACTCGCTGTTCAAGACATTAGAAAGGACTCTGTCACTCTTGTATGGGAGGCCCCACTGATTGATGGAGGTTCCAAAATCAAGAACTATGTCATCGACAAACGTGAATCAACCAGAAAGGCCTATGCAAATGTGTCGACAAAATGCACATCAACAACCTTCAAAGTGGACAACTTGGCTGAAGGTGCCTTGTACTACTTCAGAGTCATGGCTGAGAATGATTTCGGAACTGGCTCGTCTATTGAAACAAAGGCAGCTTTCAAGGCCTCCGAGGTACCAATGCCTGTTGGAAAAATCTCTATCACTGATGTCACCAAAGCCACAGTCTCTCTGGCCTGGGAGAAGCCTGAGCATGATGGAGGCAGTAGAATAGGTGGCTACCTGATTGAGATGCAACCCAAGGGTACAGACAAGTGGGGAGTCGCAACAAATACAAAGACATGTGACGGCACAGTCAAAGGCCTCACATCAGGAGCAGAATACTTTTTCCAGGTCATTGCTTACAATGAGAAGGGAAAGAGTGAGCCAGTTGCTCTTGCTGCGCCCATTGTTGCCAGTGACATGACCATGGAGCCAAGCATTAAGATGCAATTCAACACCTACAGTGTGTTAGCTGGAAAAGACCTGAGGTTGGAGTTCCCGTTGCTTGGCAGACCCAAACCTCAAGTATCCTGGACCAAGGACGGTCTGTCTTTGGATGTGACGTCAAGAGTCAATGTGATAAACACACCAACAATAATTGGAATTAGAATTACTGAAGCATGCAAGGAGGACTTTGGCAGATATTCCATCAAAGCAAGCAATAATGTCAACACCATCAGTCAGGATTTGTCTATAATTGTCCTTGACAAGCCTGGTCCTCCTAAAGGTCCGTTGAAGGTTGTAGAAGTGAGCAACACCTTTGTCCACCTCGCATGGGATCCACCAGAGTACATGGGTGGATGCCAGGTAAAGAGCTACATTGTGGAAAAGAGAGACACCACCACCCAATCATGGCAGTCAGTCACCACACAGCTTGCAAGAACAGCAATAAAGATCCCTAAGCTGAAGACTGGTGCAGAATACCAGTTCAGAATCATAGCTGAAAACAGATATGGAAAGGGTTCATCCCTGGATTCAAAGTCCATCGTGGTTCAATATCCATACAAACCACCAGGGCCTCCAGGAACACCACGTGTTCAATCTGCAACAAAGGAAATGATGATCATTGAGTGGAATGAGCCTGTCAATGATGGTGGAAGTACAGTCATTGGGTACCATCTAGAAAGCAAGGAGAGAAGCAGCATCATGTGGAACAAACTAAACAAGACTCTTATCACTGATACTCAGTTCAAGATCAGCAATCTTGAGGAGGGTATTGGATATGAATTCAGAGTGTATGGTGAAAATATTGTTGGCATTGGCAGATGCAGTAAAGCGTCTGAGTCCTTTGTTGCTCGTGACCCATGTGATCCTCCTGGTGCTCCTGAAGCCGTTTCTATCTCTAAGACCATAATAAAGATTCAGTGGACCAAGCCTGAGTATGATGGTGGCAGCAAAGTGAATGGATATATTGTGGAAAGGAAAGATCTTGCCTCCGATGAGAAGCGCTGGGTCAGAGCTAATTTCACAAATATAGTGGAGACTGAGTACACCGTCACTGGCCTGACTGAGAGCGAGCAATATGAATTTAGAGTTAGTGCAAGAAATGCAGCCGGAGTCTTTAGCGAGCCATCCGACAGCTCTGGACCTATTACTGCTACTGATGAAATTGAACCACCAAGGGCCTCAATGGATCCCAAATACAAGGATGCCATTGTTATCAATGCAGGTGAACACTTGGTTCTTGATGCAGACATATATGGAAAACCAATTCCTGATGTTGCCTGGCTAAAAGAGGGTAAGGAAATGCCAAAAGCCCTGCGCATTGAAGTGAAGACTACACAGAAACGTACAGCCATTACGATTAAAGATGTCACCAAGCTTGACAGTGGCCACTATGACCTCGTCCTCAAAAATCCAGGCGGAACAAAAACCTTCCCTATCACCGTCAAAGTCCTTGATAAACCAGGTCCACCCCCTGGACCCATGACAGTGACAGGGATCATGTCTGACAGGTGCACCCTTGCCTGGTCTGAGCCAACTCTAGATGGTGGGGCTAGCATCACTCACTATATATTGGAGAAGAGAGATACCAGCAGGTTGTCCTGGACAGTAGCTGCACAGAGTGTTAAGGGTACATTCTATAAACTAAAAAATCTGCTCACTGGAAATGAATACATTTTCAGAGTCAAGGCAGTCAACAAATATGGTGTTGGAGATTGTCTTGAGAGTGAACCCATCATTGCACGCAATCCTTACAAGCCCCCCAGTGCTCCTGGAACTCCAGAAGGAAGTCAGATTACAAAGGACTCTATTGTTCTGACTTGGACTCCTCCAGAGCAGAGTGGTGGAGCTGAAATTGACACCTTCCACCTTGAAAAGCGTGACAAGGATAGTGTAAGGTGGACAAAATGCAACAGACAAAAGCTGACCGACAATCACTTCAAGGTCACGGGTCTGATGACGGACCACTTCTACGAGTTCCGTGTTGCAGCTGAGAACGAGGCTGGAATGGGAGACCTCAGTGAGTTGTCCCTGCTCTACAGAGCTTGTGATTCCCTCACACCACCTGGACCTCCACATCATCCTAAGGTGACAGACTACAGCAAGTCTTCTGTGTCCCTGACCTGGGGCAAACCTGACTTTGATGGTGGTGCCTACGTAAAGGGTTACCTTGTGGAAATGCGGGAGTACACACCAGAGCCTGAAGAAGATGAGGAGACAGAAGTAGCGCCAGCCATAGAGGCACCAGTTATAAAGGAATGGACCATGTGCACTCCACCCACTGGCACACAAGCCACTAAGCTCACTATCACAGACGTGAAGGAAGGTGGAGAGTACCAGTTCCGTGTCTGTGCCATCAACTCGGAGGGAGTGGGCGAGGCTGCTAGCGTCCACGGTACTGTGGTCACTTCTGACCGGGTGGAAGCACCAGAGATTGAGCTGGACGCTGATCTCAGAAAGGTGGTTTCTGTCCGTGCAGGAGGAACTCTGCGTCTTTTTGTTGCCATTAGAGGACGGCCTGAACCTTCCGTGAAGTGGGAGAAGGTTGATGGTGCCCTCACCGACCGTGCTGCTATTGACACCACCAGCTCTTACACCATGCTTGTCATTGACAATGTTAATCGCTTTGACAGTGGAAAATACTCACTGACACTGGAGAATAGTAGTGGTGAAAAGTCTGCCATTGTTGCAGTGAGAATTCTGGACACACCGAGTGCACCACAAAGCTTCGCAGTTAAGGAGCTCAAGAAGGATTCAGTGACTCTTGCCTGGGATACACCCCTCACTGATGGAGGCTCTAAAATCACAAACTACATTGTTGAGAAGAGAGAGTCTGTCAGGAAGGCATACACTACTGTCACCAGCAACTGCTTGACAAACTCATTCAAGATTGAGGAATTGCCTGAAGGTGGCATTTTCTACTTCAGAGTCTGTGCCGTTAATAAATATGGCCAGGGACAGGTGGTAGAAACCAAAGAAATCAAGGTGTCTGAGGTACCGCTGCCACCGAACAAGGTTACTCTTGTAGATCAGACCAAGACCAGTGTGACTCTGGTATGGGAAAAACCTGCTCATGATGGTGGAAGCAAAGTCATATGCTATAATGTAGAATTCAAGCCTAAGAGTGGAGATAAATGGGGCACAGCGTGCACGGTCAAGGTGACTGAAGCCACCGTTCCTAATCTGAGTCCTAATGAAGTCTATCTATTCAGAGTGATTGCAATCAATGAAAAGGGAAAGAGCGAGCCAAAGGATCTTGGCTTGCCTGTGGTTGCAAAGGATGTTGCAATTGAACCATCCCTCCACTTACTGTTTAACACATACAGTGTGAAGGCTGGAGGCGACCTCACCCTCGAGGTTCCAGTGAGAGGCAGACCAAAGCCTGTTGTATCCTGGAAGAAGGACGGTCTTCCTTTGAAGCAAACATCGGCAGTGACCATCCTGAACACCGCGACCTCATCCAAAATTATCCTCAAAGAAGCTTGCAGAGAACATGTTGGCCAGTATGAGATCACCCTTGCAAACACAGGAGGAACTGTCACAGCAGACATTGGAGTGGTTGTCCTTGATAAACCAAGTCCACCTAAAGCCTTTAAGTTGGATGCAGTGACATCAGACAGCATCACACTGTCCTGGTCTCTACCAGAGTATGATGGTGGCTGTTCCATCAGTAACTACATTGTAGAGAAGAGAGACACAAACACACAAGAATGGCAGATGGTCGCAAGTAATGTTGCTAGAACATCTTTCAAGGCTGGCCGCCTGACACATGGAGCAGAATATCAATTCCGCATCTATGCTGTCAACCGTTATGGCAAGAGTGGATATCTGGATACACCGGGAATCACTGCTCAGTACGACTTCAAACAGCCTGGACCTCCCTCTACACCTATTGTGAAGTTGGCCACCAAGTCCTACATGCTGGTGACCTGGAATGAGCCAGTCAATGACGGTGGCAGCCCTGTTGTGGGCTACCACCTGGAGAGGAAAGAGCGCACTAGCATCATTTGGTCAAAGTTGAATAGAGTAATGATCAAAGAAACAGAATACAAAGTAAATGGCATTGAAGAAGGCATGATGTATGAGTACCGTGTCTATGCTGAAAATATTGCTGGCATTGGTAAAGTCAGCAAGGCCTGTGAAGCTGTAGCAGCCAGAGATCCATGTGATCCTCCCGGCACACCTGAGGTCACTGCTGTCACCAGAACATCTGTCACCTTGTCCTGGGAGAAGCCAGAGTATGATGGAGGAGCCAAGGTTACTGGCTACAGCATTGAGCGCAGAGATCTTCCAGAAGGACGCTGGACCAGATGCAACTTCACCAATGTGCCTGAGACCCACTATGATGCGACAGGCCTTACAGAGGACAGCCAGTATGACTTCCGAGTCATTGCTAAGAATGCAGCTGGATTGTTCAGTGGACCGTCAGACACCACCGGTCCCATCACTGTCAAGGCAGATGTGGATCCACCAAGAATAATGATTGATGTCAAGTACAGAGAATCATTGCTTGTGAAAGCAGGAGAGACTCTGAAGATTAACGCTGACCTTGCTGGACGTCCCGCCCCTGTCATTTCCTGGACCAAGGATGGCAAAGAGATTGAGCTGAGAGCCAGGATCCAGATTGTTTCAACAGATACCAGCACTAGCCTCATTGTGAAGGACAGCGTCAGAAGAGATTCTGGGCAGTATGTTCTCACTCTGAAGAATATTGGTGGCACAGTCGCCGTGCCAATACACTGTGTGATTCTGGATAAGCCTGGACCGGCAGCAGGACCTCTGCAGATCACAGGTCTCACAGCCGAGGCATGTGATCTGTGCTGGGGGCCTCCGCAGGAAGCCGGCGGGGCTGACATCACGCATTATGTTGTTGAGAAGCGTGAGACCAGCCGTTTGGCCTGGACAGTGGTGGATGGGGACGTCACAAAAACATACCTCAAAGTCACAGGACTGCTCAAGGGCAACGAATACATCTTCAGGGTTTTGGCCGTCAACAAGCACGGCCGTGGAGAGACTCTGGACAGTGATGCTGTGATGATTACAGATCCATACACATTTGCCTCTGCTCCAACTGGTGTGGATGTCACTGACATTACTGGAACTACAATGGCCCTCTCCTGGTGCAAGCCAGCCAGCAATGGAGGCAGTCCCGTCACTGGATACGTGATTGAGCGCCGTGAGAAGACCGGCATGCGTTGGGTCCGTGTGAACAGAGATCTAGTTGTTGAATGTATCACAGTAGCAACCAAACTGCGCAAGGGTTGTGAGTACGACTTCAGAGTCTTAGCTGAAAACGCTGCTGGTCTGAGTCCTCCCAGTGAACAATCCGCCACATTCAGAGCCTTGGATGCTCTGGTTGTTCCCTCTCGCCCAACCAAGCCGAAGACGGTGAATTCAAATAAGGACAGTGTGTCCATCGTCTGGAAACCACCACGAGATGATGGTGGTGCTCCTGTCCTGGGATACACTGTAGAATACAGAGAGTACGTCCACAAACCAGAGCCAGAGGTGCCAGAAGAAGAAGAGGAAGAATATGAGTATGAGGAGGAGGAGGAGGAAGAGGAGGTACCTGAATCCCCAGAGGAATTGGCAAGATGGATTGAAGCCATCCCTCTTACCAAGAGCTTGGAGTTCACCATCAGCGGACTGAAGACAGATACAGAATATGAATTCTGTGTCAAGGCAATAAACAAAGTTGGCAGCAGTACATGCAGCCTGTACTCAGATCCGGCTACAGCCATGGACAGAACCACAGAGCCATCGTTTGACGTTGACATTGAGCTGCGTAAAGTACTCATGGTCAAGCATGGAACAGCATTCACTCTCAAGGTACCATTCAAGGGCAAACCTGTGCCGTCAGTGGCGTGGGCCAAGGAGGGTGTTGATCTGAAGATCAGAGGAACCATTGAATCCACAGAGTCCAGTACTTCACTCACCCTTGAGAAGGCCACCAGGAATGACTCGGGCGAATACTGCGTTACTATTGAATCCTCGCTGGGAACAGCAACATTGCCCATGGTGGTCAAGGTGCTGGACTCTCCTGGACCCCCGGTCAATGTCAAAGTGTCAGCAGTTACCAGGGACTCTGCGACCCTCAACTGGGAAGCTCCAGAGAACAATGGTGGGGACGCGGTGAAGGCCTACTACGTTGAAAAACGAGAGGCCAGTAAGAAGGCTTGGGTCACTGTGACCAGCAACTGCCACGTGCTAACATACAAGGTGGAGGACCTGCAAGAGGGCGCCATGTACTACTTCAGAGTCATCGGGGAGAACGAGCACGGTTTGGGCGTCTCTCAGGAGGCCAAGGCTGGAACCAAGATCACAGGTAACATATCAACCATCCTTCACATTTAGTTCAGAGCTGCAAATTATAATTTCCATACAGAAATTTTGTTTTCATGTCTTCAAATATGGAGATAATTTTTTTTTTATGAAATAAGGCATTTGAAAATGACGGGAAAATAATTGTACAATGTTTTGAAAATGGAAAGTAATGTTTCCTGTAGAAATGTCTCTATATGCTGTTTCCAGCCTCTCAGTTATATTTTAATTGATTGGAATATATTTAGTCTTTTAAACACATCACCTTGCCCTTTGAGTAACTGAGATGGACATGTTACCGTATTCTATACGTAGCCTCTTGGCTAACTCTGGCACATTTACAGGAATGTTGATTAATGTGCACTGTCCCTGTTAAATAAATGAATAAACAAATAACTCACTTTATTTAGATCAAACCATTAGTTGGCAGATGAATCCATAATGAAAATAATTGTTCTTTTCATCTCTATGTAGGTAATATATACAAACTTTTGCAATGCATGCTTCATAAATTGTGCTGTGCTCTGTTACAGAGGTGCCAAGCATTCCCACGAAACTTGGAGTTGCAAACGTCACCAAGGACAGCGTAACGATTGCCTGGACGCGTCCAGAGTACGACGGCGGCAGCAGGGTCACGGGTTACCTCATTGACGCCCTGGAGAAGGGACAGACCAAGTGGGTGAAGTGTGCCACGGTAAAGACCCTCAACCACACCATCAAGAGCCTGAGGGAGTGTGGCGAGTACTACTTCAGAGTGCGTGCCGAGAACCACGCCGGCCTTAGCGAAGCCAAGGAGATGATCGTACCCGTCATCGTCAAGGAAATACACGGTACTGTCTTCACTTCACGCGCTGATCTTAGTCATTTATTGTCCCTGTAAACAATTTGATATCTTTGTACAGTTTTCCACTCTGCCACTATGAAGCTGACATTACTCACCTCCTTGCTGTCTCATGTTCTCCACAGAGGCTCCAGAGTTTGACCTGAAGAACTACCCTAAGAGCACGGTTTATGTGAAAGCTGGATCGGACCTGACCTTTGAGCTTCCTCTCAGCGGCAGGCCTACTCCCAAGGTCACCATGTCGAAGAACAACATACAGATCAAGGCTTCCAAGAGGCTGCTGACGGAAGTCACCCCCGACAGTCTGATCATCACCCTGAACGAAAGCATCTCCAGCGACGCCGGCAGGTACGAAGTCACCGCCTCCAACGCTGGTGGCACCACCAAGATCTTCCTCATCTTCGTGGTCCTGGACCGCCCCGGGCCCCCGATTGGCCCGGTGGAGGTGGGAGAGGTTGGCGAGACCACAGTCTGTCTGAAATGGGCGTCTCCCGAGTACGACGGCGGCAGTCCCGTTACCAACTACACCGTCATGAGGCGTCAGACCAGCACCCCCAACTGGACCGAGGTGTCCACCAGCATCGCTCGCAGCGCCATCAAGGCCACCAAGCTCACAAAGGGTGAGGAGTACCAGTTCAGAGTCAGGGCCCAGAACCGCTATGGCATCAGCGACCACATCGACACCAAGCCCATCATGATCAAGCTGCCGTACAGTAAGTGTGCTAGATAAAAAAATCTTTCTTTTCGATTTTTCTACATCTATAATAAGGTGCACAGGGTGATTGCATGCTTTTTGGTTGTTGCTGAGTAAACACTAACGCTGTCCTCTCCTACAGCTTTCCCTGGGCCTCCTTCCACGCCGTGGTTCAGCTTCGTGTCCCGCGAAAGTTTGACGGTGTGCTGGAACGAGCCCGTCAACGACGGTGGAAGCACGGTGGTCGGATACCACGTGCAGATGAAGGAGAGGAGCAGCATCCTCTGGCAGAAGGTCAACAAGACGGCTATCTCCGGAAACCACTGGCGCGTCACCAACATATGCGCCGGACTCATCTACGAGTTCAAGGTGTCTGCGGAGAACGCTGCCGGCATCGGGAAGATGAGCAAGACCTCGGAGGAGGTGCTGGCCATTGACGCCTGCGGTGAGTGTTTCCTGTTCTCCTGGTTTCGCTGCAGTATAAATTCAGACCTTGTTAAGCAAATGTTAAGCACTGTATCCATTTTGATGATTTTGGTATTGAATTATATGTTTTTTGACTGTTGGGAAGTTCAAATTTACATTTAGAATTTCTTCAAAGCTTTATGTGTCATTTTAAAACAAAATGAGGGGCTTATCAGTAAGCATTTGGGACACTAAACCACACTAATTATGAAAACATTATTCTATGTTAGCAAAATAATCTGACACTGAACACCAATAATTACAAAATAATAACATAAACAGTCAAAAAGATATATATATATATATATGTATATATATGTATATATATATATATTGTAAATCACTGACTTCACGAATTTTAGGTCTGATTTCATGAACATATTTCCCTCTTTAATGTCGCAGAGCCCCCGGCTAACGTGCATGTCACCGAGGTGACCAAGAACTCTGTGAGCCTGGCGTGGCAGCGGCCTCCGTACGACGGCGGCAGCAAGATCACAGGTTACAGCGTGGAGCGGCGCGACACTGGAAGCGGCCGCTGGGTGAAGGCCAACTTCACCAATATCATCGAGATGGGCTTCACCGTCTCCGGCCTCAACAAGGACGAGGCCTACGAGTTCAGAGTTTACGCTAAGAACGCCGTGGGCTCCGTCAGCAACCCGTCGCTCATCGCCGGTCCCGTCACCTGCGTGGATACCTGCGGTGAGACTTGCTATGATATAACCTTTATTTCACATATGTTTGTTTTTATCTGAGATTCAACATTCTAAGGCTTTATTGTCATATGCAAAGCTCCTCCAATCATGCAATAAAATACAAAAATACAAATAAATAAATAAACTTAAGTTATATTATATGCTGCAATGATGGAGGAGTCGACGACTTTTTTATTCTTTGCACCTTTTGATCTTTGCCTCTTGCCTCCTCAGGCGCCCCGGCCATCGACCTCCCTCCGGAGTTCCTGGACGTGGTTCAGTACAAAGCCGGGTCCTCTGTGAAGCTGCGGGTGGGCATCGTGGCCCAGCTGCTGCCCAACATCGAGTGGCTGAAGGACGGGAAGGAGCTGCTGCTAACCTCCAAGCTGTCGGTGGAGAGCACCACCGACTCCACCGCCATTCTCATCAAGGACGCCGAGCGCCTCGACAGCGGATCCTATGAGATCAAGATCAAGAACATTCTGGGCTCAGCGACCGCCAACATCAGGATCCAGATCCTCGGTGATTACACAAACCCACTTTCCTTAGACATGTTTCCATGTTTTAATGTTCAAAAAGCTCTTTATTTTTCTCATACTGCCTGAAACCAGAGCCCAGTCTGCTCTGATTGGTTAGCTGGCCGGCTGGAGATCTCAGGCAATAGCTAGTTGCAACTCTCCGTGTGATCAGAGAGCAGATATAAGATGGTAGTTTACCCAAAATGGCTTTTTAGATGAACATGTACCAATGACTGAGCCTCCATACAGAAAGTGAAGGCAAACATGCCCTGGCATACAGGGTACAGTGATGAGTAAGTACTTTACAATTAGTAACAAATATCAGTGTACTCTGATAGGCGACAAGGCAAGCCAAGCCAATGGAGGAATTTCAGGTGGGGGGGGGGGTGGGGGTGTTGGAGAGAAACTCCCTCTTGAGGAATCACAGGGAATTTAGCCTTTGCTGACCATTTACATGCACTAATGCCTTTAGGAAACACTTCAGGCAAGGGGACACCTCATTAATGTTATTTCTCCTCCTGTAGACAAACCCGGACCCCCAGCCGGCCTCATCAACTTCAACTCCGTCACGGCGGACAAGATAATGTTCAGCTGGGAGCCGGTGCCCGAGCCGGACCAGGGAGGCTTCCCGGTGACGCACTACATAGTGGAGCGACGTGAGACCAGCCGCCTGGTTTGGTCCACCGTGTCGGACTGCCAAGAGGAGGCCTACGCCTGCGTTGGGAAGCTGGTGCGTGGAAATGAGTATGTGTTCCGCGTCATGGCCGTGAATAAGTTCGGAGTAGGAGAGGCGCTGGTGTCAGAGCCCGTCATCGCTAAGAACCTCTTTGGTAAGTTTTGTGATCATGTGAATATCAGAGTTTCAGTTGAATAGCTCTTTGAGTTTTTGTAATAAAGACTGTTCTTAGTTTTAACTAACTTGAGTCTTGTCTAGATTATAGTTACAAAGACCCTAACATACTTGAAACAGTATTATTAATATGTTTTTAGATCACAATAAGCTTACTTATATTAATGCTGTCAAAATTATCGCGTTAACGGCGGTAATTCATTTTTTGGATTAATTGCGTCAAAATATTTAACGGATTTAACGCATGTGCAGAATGGCCCGCCCCATACATCCCACCAGTGGCAGCGCCAGGGTATGGCTGGGGTAGGCAACACCCATTCCAAGAAATGGCTTAGCCCCACCTTAGCCCCACCATGAACAATTATTTTAAAGTAAGTTAATTAAAGTCTGCCAACTCGCGCAGAGAATCACACAGACAGCAGTTAGTCAGATTGATTTCAGCAGCCACTTGTCTGGAAATACCGAAGACTAGAAACGGTTTTGAAAACTTTTGTCACGTAGTGATCGTCTTATCAATAGAACATCTTTGATAATGTCTTCTGGCCAATCAGAATCAAGATAACCGCGTGTTGTTCTTGCAGGAAGTACTGGCGGAGAATACTTTTGCTGTAGTGCATCTCTATATACATCGATAAAACATTACATTAATGAAATAAGACCCCACGGTTTGATGATTGATACAGAACAATGTTATAATAAACATACTGTATGTTAAATGGATATATCCGCCTTCTTTCCTTTATCTTTCCATTCCCACAACAATATAAATAAAGAAATGGCATATTTTGGACATAGTTCGAATGGTGATTAATCTGATTAATTATTTTTTAAGCTGTGATTAATCTGATTAAAAATGTTAATCGTTTGACAGCCCTACTTATATTACTTACTTGCATAAAAGTTATTCGTTAATCTGCAGCCACTACAGTCGGTTTTGTTTCCAAATCAAATCAAGTTTTATTTATATAGCACATTTTTGAACGATTTTTGGTCGAGCCAAAGTACGTATAATACATATTATACATATACATATAATAAAAAATAACCTACAGTAGAGACACTTTACAGCAAATACAACAGCACAGTTTGTGCAGAATATCAGTAAGAGAAAACGACAACGAAAATAATTTCCTTTATGGAGAAATAGGTCAAGGACTTATTTTATCATCTGCATGTCCTAACCTGTCTTCTCTACCTTTTTCCAGTGACTCCTGGGCAGCCTCACACTCCCGAGGTGAACACCATCACCAAGACCACCATGTTGGTGGAGTGGAACAAACCGGGGGTGGACGGCGGCAGCATGGTGACCGGATACTACCTGGAGAGGCGTGACAAGAAGAGCCTGCGCTGGATCCGGGTTTACAAAGAGGCGATCGCAGACATCAAGAAGATGGTGTACCACCTGACAGAAGGAAACGAGTACCAGTACCGAGTGTGTTCCATCAACAGGGCCGGAGAGGGACCGTTCTCTGAAGTTTCCGACTACTACAAGGCTGCGGACCCTGTTGGTGAGTGTTCACAAATGTGCTTTTATTGGGGTTTTTATCCGTAAAGCCCTTTGTTATGAGCTTTCTAAACACATGTGCCCTGCCTTACAGAAACTCCGGATGAGCCTTGCAAGCTGAAGGTTGTTGACTCCACCAAGACCTCCATCACCTTGGGCTGGTCCAAGCCTGAATGGGACGGCGGCAGCGAGGTGATCAGCTACATGCTGGAGAAGCTTGTTGAGGGAGAAGAAGAGTGGGCCATGGTCACCGCCAAGGGAGAAGTCAAGACCACTGAGTACATCGTCCACGACTTGAAACCAGACGTCAACTACTTCTTCAGGGTCTCAGCTGTGAACTGTGCCGGCCGTGGAGAATCTCTAGAGATGACCGAGGCTGTGCAAGCTAAAGACATCCTGGGTAATAAATCACTTGTGTTGTGAAGTGTGTTAGAACCTTGTCTCCTACATATTTACGTTCAGGGACAGCTAAACTGCTTAAAATGTGTTTTCTTTGGTTCATGTTACAGCCTTCAACCAAGATTTATTAAATTATGTGCAGAAGTTTTCCTGACAGAAATGTGTAGGCTTTGATTTGAAACCTATTGTAATCCATAAAAAACTGTACTATCACTCTGGAAATGTGGCTGAACAGGCAGTTTCTTTCATGCTTACCTTGTCTTCAGGAACCCGGCTGCATGTTTTGCTGCACACATATCTCCGGCCCTGTGTGATTTTGTATTTTCTCCATGCTTTTCACAGAGGAGGCCCAAATCGACCCTGACGTGGCCATGAGAACTCACTACATCGTGAAGGCCGGTAAGGATGTGGAGCTGTCTGTTCCTCTGAAGGGCCGACCAGCTCCCACCGCTTCCTGGAGCAAAGGAGAGGAATGCATCGACAGTAACCCCAAATACGAGTTCCACCACTCCGACAACACCACCGTGCTGGTTATGCGTGAGGTGACTAGGCTTGATACTGGAAAATACACAGTGAAGATAGAGAACGGTGTGGGAGAGCCAAAAACGCTGACCCTGTCCGTGAAGGTCCAGGACACCCCGGCTCAGTGCAGGAACCTGGTCCTGAAGGACGTGACTCGTGGAAAGCTCACTCTCTGCTGGGAGCCTCCACTCCTCGACGGTGGTGCTGAGATCACAAACTACATCGTAGAGAAGAAGGACTCCTCCAAGAGGATCTACTCTGCAGTGACCAGCAAATGCACAGAAACAACATACTCCCTGGAAGACCTCTCTGAGAAGGCCTCCTACTTCTTCCGTGTGATGGCGGAGAATGAGAATGGCGTTGGCGATCCCTGCGACACCCTGGACCCTGTGAAGGCCACAGAGACTCCTGGCCTGGTCAAGGAGGTTTCTATGAAGGATTCTTCCAAGACCTCGGTCACCCTGCAGTGGCTGAAGCCAGATTACGATGGTGGCAGCATCATCTCCGAATACATCATTGAGCAGAAGCTGAAGGGCGAAGAATGGTCTCGGGGAGGAACCAGCCGACAGTGCGAGCTTGAGGTGAAGAAACTGAAGGAGCACTCCACAGTGTTCTTCAGAGTGGCGGCCAGGAATGATAAGGGACAGGGAGACTTTGTTGAGATGGGTCCTATCCAGGTCGTCGACTACATTATCACGCCTGAGGCCTGCCTTGCTGAGTACCCTGGAAGCCGCATCAGTGTCCGTCTGGGTCACAACGTCCATATCGAGCTGCCCTACAAAGGTAAACCCAAACCTGCCATCCTCTGGCTGAAGGACAACCTGCCTCTAAAGGAGAGCGACCAGATCCGCTTCAAGAAGACGGAGAACAAAGCCACGCTGAATATTAAGAATGTGACGAAGGAGAATGAAGGTAAATACACCCTGACCCTGGACAACAGGGTCAACAGGAGATCCTTCCACATCAACGTCATCACGCTCGGACCGCCATCTAAGCCAATCGGTCCCATCCGCCTGGATGAAGTGAGAGCTGAGAGCATCACGATCTCCTGGGATGAACCAAATGACGATGGCGGCGGAGACATTGCTTGCTACACCGTTGAGAAGAGGGACACCTCCCAGTCTGACTGGAAGATGGCCTGCTCCAGTGTAGAGGACACCCAGTACCAGATCGCTAACCTGATCAAGGGCATTCAGTACCAGTTCAGAGTGCGTGCAGAGAACAGATACGGCAGCAGTGAGCCTCTCGTCTCACAGAGCGTCATTGCCAAGCACCAGTTCAGGCCTCCAGGCCCGCCCGGTAAACCCGTGGTGTACAATGTTACCAACGACGGCATGACCATCCAGTGGGAGCAGCCCATCTACGACGGGGGTTGCCCTATCCATGGCTTCAATGTGGAGAAGCGGGAGAAGAACAGCATCATGTGGCAGAAGGTGAACACTGTGCTGGTCAAAGAGACAGACTACAGGATCCTGGAGCTCATCGAAGGCCTTGAGTACTCCTTCCGGGTCTACGCCCAGAACGACGCCGGCTGCAGCCGAATGAGTGACCATAGCAAGTTGAACATGGCGGTCAGCCCTGTCGGTGAGTCGCAGGTTCACATCAGAATACTTTTGGTCAGAATAGTAGAAGAGGTCCAAAGATACTTTACTAGAATAAGTCGTAAAAAACCTTGTGTTGTTTAGTTTATGAAGACCTCACCCTCAGGTGAGCATAAACTCAAGGTTGTCAGCTTCTTCTAAAAAAAAGCATTTGAAATGATTGGGTACCGGGTATCTGCCACAATTTTAGAATGAAAATCTTTGACCAAAATAAATGTAAAGGTGCATTTCCTGCCTTCCAGATCCCCCGGGCCAGCCCGACTACACCGATGTGACCAGTGACTCGGTGACTCTGAAATGGGATGCACCCAAACGTGACGGTGGCAGCAAGATCACCAGCTACAGCCTGGAGAAACGCCAAGGCAAGGGCCGCTGGTTCAAGGCCAACCTGACTGATGTGCACGAATGCGAGTATACTGTCACCGGCCTGGCACTGAACGAGCGCTACGAGTTCAGAGTGACGGCCAGGAACGCCATTGGCGTGGTCAGCCCTCCCTCCAACTCCTCAGGCTTGATCGTGGTCAGAAACGAGAATGGTGAGTAATGAAATAAACTGGAGACTTAATTATGACTCATAATTGAAGTTACTTTCTGTACTAATGCGTTCCCATCTCCTATCAACCAGCTTCTCCGTTGATTGAGTTTGGTCCGGAGTACTTTGAGGGTTTGACAGTGAAGGCAGGAGACAAGATCCGGCTGAAAGCCACCATCACCGGACGCCCTACCCCTAAAGTGGTCTGGTTCAGAGACGGTGTGTTAGTTACCAAACAGATGATGGACATCATCAACGTGGCTGGATCCAGCACGCTGTTTGTCCGGGACGCTGATCGTACACACCGCGGTCTCTACACCGTGGAGGCTACCAATGGATCTGGAAACAGAAAGCAGGACATCCTTGTTCAAGTCCAAGGTACACAGTTTGGAATTTTGTCTTGTATTTGTTTGTGGGTTGTTTTGCACCCCCTTGGTGTGTACAGGCCGGTTTTATAAGTATTTCTGCTTTAACCCATGCCCCTCTGTGCTGCAGACACCCCCGGGGAGCCGCTGGGACCCATAACCTTCAGCAACATCTCGGAAGGAAAGTGTACGCTGTCCTGGAGCGAGCCGGAGAATGACGGCTGCTCAGAGATCACACACTACCTCATTGAGAAGCGTGAGACTGCCAAGATCTCCTGGGCATTGGTCTCTGACGAGTGTACAGAGTGCACCTTCGATGCTAGCAAGCTCATCAAGACCAACGAGTACCAGTTCAGGGTCTCTGCTGTGAACAAGTTCGGTATGGGCAGACCTCTGGAGTCCACTCCCGTCATTGCACAGATGCAATACAGTAAGTTGGACAGCCTTGTAGCACACAAAGATTTAATAATGTATTCTGATCTAATTAAACACAAGTTATTATTCTTATTATTTTCACGGTAAACTGCAAGATTAGTATTTTCTGTTCTTTGAAAACTCTGTTCTAATGCCCGGTGTTCCCCTTAGGTGCTCCTGAAGCTCCTGGCACTCCTGATGCTACGGAGATGACCGGTGAGAGCATCACGCTGTCCTGGATGGCTCCTACCTCTGATGGAGGTAACCCCATTCAGTCCTACATCGTGGAGAAACGAGAGAAGAAGACTGTCAAGTTCTACAAGGTGATCACCAAGAAGCCCATTGTAGAGTGTGCCCACAAGGTGCCCAACCTGACGGAGGATATGGAGTACGAGTTCCGCGTCATGGCCGTCAACGATGCCGGCGTGGGAGCTCCCAGTAACGTTTCCTTACCGATCAAAGCCGCCGAGCCCAAGGACATTCCCTGTGCTCCGTCTGTGGTGTGTGTGTCCGACTCCACCAACACCTCCATCAGCCTGGAGTGGTCCCGACCTGCCGATGATGGTGGCATAGAGATCATGGGTTACATTATTGAGATGGCGAAGGGAGAAGAAGAGGAATGGACGAGAGTAAACGAAGAGCTCGTGGCAGAGACAAACTACACAGTGACTTCTCTACAGACCGGCGGCGAGTACAGGTTCAGAGTGGCTGCTGTAAATCACATTGGCCGTGGCGAGGAGCGGGAGATCCCCGAGCCAGCACATGCCGTTGACAGACAAACGCCACCAATGGTGGACATCGACGCCAGCTTCAGGCAGACACACATCGTCAAACCTGGAGCTTCAGTTAACCTTGGCGTCAACTTCAGAGGAAAGCCAGTCCCGACGGCTACCTGGGTAAAGGAAGAAGAAGAGCTGGGAGTCAAGTCAGAGGTCACAAGTTCAGACGGCTTCAGTTCTCTGAGCATTGAGAACTGCTCCAGGAACGATACCGGAAAGTACACTGTGACCCTGGAGAATACCAGTGGCAGCAAGGCCGTCACCTTTACTGTGAAGGTAATGGACACGCCCGGACCACCGCAGGCTGTGGCCTTCAAGGAGATCTCTAGAGGCACCGTCACCCTCGTCTGGGAGCCTCCTCTTAATGATGGCGGAGCGAGAATCCATCACTATGTTGTGGAGAGGCGCGAGGCTAGCCGCCGCACATGGACACAGTCTGGAGGCAACTGCAAGCCGCACATCCTGAGGATCCAGGACCTCCTGGAGGGAGTGCCGTATTTCTTCAGGGTCTCAGCAGAGAACCAGCATGGCATGGGCGAGGCTTTTGAGATAACCAATCCCATCATCGCCACTGCAGAGCCGGCGTCCCCAAAGAGGATGGACATCCTTGACACTACTGACAGCACCGTGGTGCTGGGCTGGCTGAAACCAGAGCATGACGGCGGCAGCCGCATCCAGGGCTACATCCTTGAGGCCAAGGCAAAGGATGGAGACAAATGGATGGCGGTGGGCAATACCACCAATCTCACCTACACTGTGGAGAAGCTCAACAAGGGAGACGAGTATAACTTCCGTGTGAAGGCCAAGAACGAGTCCGGCTGCAGCACGCCGAGGGAAACTCTGGTGGCTGCTCTGGTGAAAGAACCGCACATTGAACCCGCTGCCGACCTCAGCGAGATCCCCAACCAACTCATCACATGCAACTCAGGAAAGACTTTCACCATCGACGTCCCCATCAGTGGCAGACCCGTTCCTAAGGTCACCTGGAAGCTGGAGGAGATGAGGCTGAGGAACTCCGACAGAGTCTCCATCCAAACTACAAAGGACCGGACAACCATTTCCACGAAGGAGGCCATGAGGGGAGACAGTGGTAAATACTTCCTCACCCTTGAGAACGTAACCGGAACCAGGACCTTCTCCATTGAAGTGAATGTCATGGGCAGACCTAATCCTCCCACCGGAACCGTGGAGATCACATCCATCACCTCTGAGTCCTGCGTCGTCAACTGGGAAGCGCCAGAAGATGACGGAGGTACGCCGATCACCAACTACATCGTGGAGAAGCGTGAGTCCGGCTCCACCGCCTGGCAGCTCATCAACTCCAGCGTCAAGCGCACCACTCTGGATGTCGGCCACCTCACCAAGTACATGCAGTACAGCTTCAGGGTGTCCGCAGAGAACAAGTTCGGAGTCAGTAAGCACATCGAGTCTGAGACCATCGTCGCCGAGCATCCCTTCAGTGAGTAACTAACTCTCAAACTTTGCAAAATTGTACATCAGATCAGTTAATAATAATAATAATAAAACTATGAATGAATATGCCTTAAGCCTTCATCTGTTTGCATCTCACAATTTATTTATTACTACAATAAACAGTGCCTGATTCTGTTCCTGTTTTATCCAATCCCATTTACATGCATATAGACTCCTGCTTTACTAGGTCACCTACAACATTCTCTGCTTCATTTGGATTCTTTTTTTTACATAAATATATTTATCTGCCTATTGACGTATATAGTTTACTTCTCCTGCATTACTTGAACAGTGTTTTCTTCTTGCACTATTGGGACTAACTACAATCTAGCTACTGCGCATATGACAATATCTTGAATCTACTTTCCAGTTCAGAAATTAAACATCTCTCTTTTTGAATCGCAGCCCCCTCTGGCCCCCCAACACAGCCCTCAGTGTGCAACGTTACCGCCAACACGATGACCCTTAAGTGGGAGGAGCCTTACCACGATGGTGGCAGCAAGGTGACGGGCTACTGGATTGAGAAGAAGGAAAGGAACAACATCCTGTGGGTGAGGGAGAACAAAATCCCCTGCTTTGATTGCTACAGCAAGATGGAGGGTCTGGTGGAGGGCCTGGAGTACCAGTTCAGGGTCTACGCCATGAACAGCGGCGGCCTCAGCAAGGCCAGCGAGGCCTCCAAGGGGGCCGTCGCCCAGAACCCTGTCGGTGAGTTCTGATCCGACTTTCCCTTAACTGATCTGACTTTCCCTTAACTGATCCGACTTTCCCTTAACTGATCTGACTTTCCCTTAACTGATCCGACTTTCCCTTAACTGATCCGACTTTCCCTTAACTGATCCGACTTTCCCTTAACTGATCTCTACTTCCTCTTTACTGATCTCTACTTCCTCTTTACTGATCTCTACTTCCTCTTAACTGATCTATACTTCCTCTTAACTGATCTCTACTTCCTCTTTACTGATCTCTACTCCCTCTTAACTGATCTCTACTTCCTCTTTACTGATCTCTGCTTCCTCTTAACTGATCTATACTTCCTCTTAACTGATCTCTACTGATCTATACTTCCTCTTAACTGATCTCTACTTCCTCTTTACTGATCTCTGCTTCCTCTTAACTGATCTATACTTCCTCTTAACTGATCTCTACTGATCTATACTTCCTCTTAACTGATCTCTACTTCCTCTTAACTGATCTCTACTTCCTCTTAAATGAGCTCTACTTCCTCTTTACTGATCTCTGCTTCCTCTTAACTTATCTCTACTTCCTCTTTACTGATCTCTACTTCCTCTTTAGTTAACTCGACTTCCTCTTTACTGATCTCTGCTTCTTCCTTCCTCAGATGCACCCAGTAAACCCGAGGTCACCAACGTCACCAGATCCACCGTGTCCCTGAAGTGGTCTTCGCCTCTGAACGACGGCGGCAGTCCCATCGTGGGCTACATCATCGAGCGTAAGCCGTACACGCTGACCGGCGAGGGTCGCTGGCTGAAGTGTAACTACACCAACGTGATCGACACGGTGTACACCGTGACGGCGCTGGGCGAGGGCGAGCCCTACGAGTTCAGGGTCATCGCCAAGAACGCCAACCAGGTGTTCAGCCTGCCGTCACAGTCCACCGGATCCGTGCAGTGCAAGACCGACTTTGGTAAGACCTGCCCCCAAAAAACATAAATGTGATATGTGTAGGAACCGAGTTTACGATCATTTCTGTATTTAGAGATTTTGGCTTTAATAAACAAACAGACAGACAGACACAGACAGATAGCAGTGACACAGTTATGTGTCTTCAAGCATTACAAATGAGTTCAAAATATGCAAAAGATAGAATAAGATAACAAATATGATAAAAATGTATAGCACATATATACAAAAGGACAATAGAAAATACATATATCACTAGAGTATCTAATAATATACAATATAAAAAATAGAATAAATACTGAATACATTTGAATACTCTGCAAGATAAATTTCACGAGGCAACATAAATATATAGATATAATATACATAAGCATTGTTAAATTGGATTATATATAGGTGTTGTTTTGGTCCTGTCTGATCAGTACACTTCCCCCCTCCCCCACAGAGCCTCCCAAGGCGCAGCTGGACAGCAAACTGCTGACGGAGATGGTGCGGGTCAGGGCCGGTTCAGACCTGGTTCTGGACGCTGCCGTTGGAGGCCGGCCGGACCCCAAGGCTTCCTGGGCAAAGGGCACCAGGGAGCTGGAGCTGTGCGAGAAGTACCACCTGCAGTACACCCCCACACGGGCCATGGCCATCATCAAGTTCTGCGACCGCGACGACACCGGGAAGTACTTCCTGACCGTCAGGAACGTGAGTGGGACCAAGACCGCCGAGGTCAACGTCAAAGTGCTCGGTAAGGGTTTATTAATGTCAGACTTTGGACTGCAAGAGTTGCAGTAGAGGAAATGTATATCACATAGAATGCAGTTACCAATAAAAGCCATACAAAAGGCGTAAAGTGAGCATAGAATAGACACTGATCATAATTTAAGATAATAGTGCAGTAAAATGAGGATAGCGCAAATTCCCATTAAGATTATAATCGGAATTAATGGCAGTGATGGGAATGATTTTAATAATAACACAAAGGGAAGTGCAGCAGAGCAAGTGTCAGAGTTAAGGTTTTTATTAAGTAAAACGGGTGCACAGAGCGCCTTAAGTTAAGGTTTTCTTTAGTAGCACAGCACTGCTCACCGACTAAAGTACTGTAGTTGCCCTCACTAAACTGTGCAACTGTTTCCGCAGACACCCCTGGGGTGTGCGAGGGCAGCCTGGAGGTCAGCAGGATCACAGAAGAGTCCTGTTCCCTCACCTGGAAACCTCCTCTGGAGGACGGCGGTGACGACGTGTCCCACTTCCTGGTGGAGCGCCGTGACACCAACAGACTGAACTGGGTCGTCATGCATGCCGAGTGCAAGGAGGCGACCTGTGACATCACCAGGCTCTTCAAGAACACAGAGTACCTGTTCAGGGTCCGCGGGGTCAACAAGTACGGCACCGGGGTTCCCCTGCAGTCCGAGGCCATGGTGGCCAGGAACACCTTCAGTAAGTCACTGGGAATGATCTGTTCTTATGTTGAAGGCAAAACCATGTTCTTCATGCACTGGTTAGAAAGGAAACACCATATCCATTGTATTCACTTTCTTTGGGATAAAAGAAACATTTCTGAATTTGGACTTTTCGGACCAGATTAACTTTCAGACCAAAAGTGAAGCTCGTATACCTCATTGTCAAAATGAAGCCCTACTAAGTTCTCACCCTTTACTTCCCACTCCAGCCGTGCCCTCTCCTCCGGGCACTCCAGAGATCCTGGTCTCAGCAGAGGACTTCGCCACCATCGAGTGGCTGAAGCCGGAGAGTGATGGCGGCAGCCCGCTGCTTCATTATCTGGTGGAGCGCCGCGAGAGGAAGAGCGCCCGCTGGGTGAAGGTGAACCGCGACGGCGCTCACCTGGACTCCACGCTGAAGGTGTGCGACCTCACCGAAGGAAACGTCTACCAGTTCAGAGTGACCGCCATTAACAAGGCGGGAGAGAGCGAGCCCAGCGAGGTCTCTCTCTACGTCGTCTGCAGGGAGCCCACATGTGAGTTCAAAGACCACTTTAACACTTCAAGGTCACCTACTATGCACAATCCACTTCCTCATGTCTCTTCTACATCAACATGTGTCCCCTCTTCCTCATGTCTCTTCTACATCAACATGTGTCCCCTCTTCTTCATGTCTCTTCTACATCAACATGTGTCCCCTCTTCCTCATGTCTCTTCTACATCAACATGTGTCCCCTCTTCTTCATGTCTCTTCTACATCAACATGTGTCCCCTCTTCTCCATGTCTCTTCTTCATCAACATGTGTCCCCTCTTCTTCATGTCTCTTCTACATCAACATGTGTCCCCTCTTCTTCATGTCTCTTCTACATCAACATGTGCTCCCTCTTCTTCATGTCTCTTCTACATCAACATGTGTCCCCTCTTCCTCATGTCTCTTCTACATCAACATGTGTCCCCTCTTCTTCATGTCTCTTCTACATCAACATGTGTCCCCTCTTCTTCATGTCTCTTCTACATCAACATGTGTCCCCTCTTCCTCATGTCTCTTCTACATCAACATGTGTCCCCTCTTCTCCATGTCTCTTCTACATCAACATGTGTCCCCTCTTCTTCATGTCTCTTCTACATCAACATGTGTCCCCTCTTCTCCATGTCTCTTCTACATCAACATGTGTCCCCTCTTCTTCATGTCTCTTCTACATCAACATGTGTCCCCTCTTCTTCATGTCTCTTCTACATCAACATGTGTCCCCTCTTCCTCATGTCTCTTCTACATCAACATGTGTCCCCTCTTCCTCATGTCTCTTCTACATCAACATGTGTCCCCTCTTCTCCATGTCTCTTCTACATCAACATGTGTCCCCTCTTCTTCATGTCTCTTCTACATCAGCATGTGTCCCGTCTTCTTCATGTCTCTTCTACATCAACATGTGTCCCGTCTTCTTCATGTCTCTTCTACATCAACATGTGTCCCCTCTTCATGTCTCTTCTACATCAACATGTGTTCCCTCTTCTCCATGTCTCTTCTACATCAACATGTGTCCCCTCTTCTTCATGTCTCTTCTACATCAACATGTGTCCCCTCTTCCTCATGTCTCTTCTACATCAACATGTGTCCCCTCTTCCTCATGTCTCTTCTACATCAACATGTGTCCCCTCTTCTCCATGTCTCTTCTACATCAGCATGTGTCCCGTCTTCTTCATGTCTCTTCTACATCAACATGTGTCCCCTCTTCTTCATGTCTCTCCTACATCAACATGTGTCCACTCTTCTTCATGTCTCTTCTACATATACATGTGTCCCCTCTTCTTCATGTCTCTTCTTCATCAACATGTGTCCCCTCTTCTTCATGTCTCTCCTACATCAACATGTGTCCACTCTTCTTCATGTCTCTTCTACATATACATGTGTCCCCTCTTCTTCATGTCTCTTCTACATATACATGTGTCCCCTCTTCTTCATGTCTCTTCTACATCAACATGTGTCCCCTCTTCTTCACGTCTCTACATCAACATGTGTCCCCTCTTCTCCATATCTCTTCTACATCAACATGTGTCCCCTCTTCTTCATGTCTCTTCTACATCAACATGTGTCCCCTCTTCTTCATGTCTCTTCTACATCACCATGTGTCCCCCCTTCTCCATGTCTCTTCTACATCCACATGTGTCCCCTCTTCTCCATGTCTCTTCTACATCAACATGTGTCCCCTCTTCTTCATGTCTCTTCTACATCAACATGTGTCCCCTCTTCTTCAAGTCTCTTCTACATCAACATGTGTCCCCTCTTCCTCATGTCTCTTCTACATCACCATGTGTCCCCCCTTCTCCATGTCTCTTCTACATCCACATGTGTCCCCTCTTCTCCATGTCTCTTCTACATCAACATGTGTCCCCTCTTCTTCGTGTCTCTTCTACATCAACATGTGTCCCCTCTTCTCCATGTCTCTTCTACATCAACATGTGTCCCCTCTTCTCCATGTCTCTTCTACATCAACATGTGTCCCCTCTTCTTCATGTCTCTTCTACATCAACATGTGTCCCCTCTTCTTCATGTCTCTTCTACATCAACATGTGTCCCCTCTTCTTCACGTCTCTTCTACATCAACATGTGTCCCCTCTTCTCCATGTCTCTTCTACATCAACATGTGTCCCCTCTTCTTCATGTCTCTTCTACATCAACATGTGTCCCCTCTTCTTCATGTCTCTTCTACATCAACATGTGTCCCCTCTTCTTCCTGTCTCTTCTACATCAACATACGTCCCCTCTTCTTCATGTCTCTTCTACATCAACATGTGTCCCCTCTTCTTCACGTCTCTTCTACATCAACATGTGTCCCCTCTTCTCCATGTCTCTTCTACATCAACATACGTCCCCTCTTCTTCATGTCTCTTCTACATCAACATGTGTCCCCTCTTCTTCATGTCTCTTCTACATCAACATGTGTCCCCTCTGAGATTCTCTCTCTTTTTGATCCATTTCTATAAAAACCTGTCTGAAAATGAGCTGATCAGATTTTGGTCACTTGATGATGTCATAACGATGTTTTGTCTTGAGTAACCATTAGCCAATCAGCAACTCAAGGTAACCCCCCCCCCCCCGTATCACCTGAACCTCCTCTAGAGCTCCATTGAGTTCTTTGTAACCAAATGTCTCTCAGAGGGGCGTGGGGAGGGGCTCCTTATTTTCATCTAAAGGAACAGACAGAGAATCAGCACTTTGGAAACAGGGCTGAAACAGAGGGGATTATGGGTAATGCTGCAATGATCTGGTTGGTGTTACAGCCAATCAGAGACAGGCTCTGGATATATCTGTGATGTATTGATGAAGAAGAGGATGATAGGAGACCTTTAAGGTGTCTGCTGTTTGCAAATCATAACTAATTGATAACACATCACTCATGCATTAATCTGCTCCCAGGCACCCCTGCTGAACCCTCTATCCCCCGTATCACCGACACCCACGCCGACAGCATCAGTCTGGCCTGGTCTCGGCCCGTTGATGACGGAGGCGCCGACGTGATGGGCTACATCCTGGAGATGCAGGAGGCCGGGGCTGAGGAGTGGAAGAAGGCCCACGAGAAGACGCTGAGATCCGCCGAGCTGACGGTGACCGGGCTCTCCGCCGGGAAGAAGTACTGCTTCAGGGTCGCCGGCATCAACGTCAATGGCACCGGAGACTTCAGCGAGCCGTGTGCCGAGACCGAGCCCGTGGAGAGACTAGGTACGTGGAGAGAGGAAACGCCAGATTGATATGTAATAGAGGATAGGGCCGCACCTTAACTGAAGATAATAAACACATATTAAAGGAGACTCAGTTCGTAGTCAACTGGAGTTCCTTTGGAGAACTGCATGAGTCGTAACCCTTAGATGATTCAGCTTTATCAATTCTTAAAACATGCTGAAGAGATTTTAACTTTTTGTTGTACCACATAAAATACGTCAGTAAATACCCCACTGGTGGATATAAAAACTGAGGGTACTAACAAAGGTCTGCATTAGACGACATATCGTCAGACAAAAGTATATATAATAAATGTATGTTCTGATATTGTCCTACAGAAACTCCAGACTTTGAGCTCCATGACGACCTGAAGAAGACCATCTGTCTGCGTGCCGGCGGATCACTCCGCTTGTTCGTCAGCATCACAGGTCGCCCGGTGCCCGCCATCACCTGGAGCAAACCAGGGGTGGACCTGCAGAACCGAGGCTTCATCGACATCGGCAGCACCTCCACCACGCTCATCATCGATCGGGTGCACCGCTACGACGCCGGGAAGTACACACTGGTGGCAGAAAACTCTGCCGGCAAACAGGAAGTCAACATCCTGGTCAAAGTCTACGGTAAGGGAACGTGTGGTCTATGTATTCAGCATGGTGATCAGAATCAGAATCCCTTTATTTTTGGGGAATGTACTGTATTACAACAGCAGAACAAATATACTTACATAATAAATAAAAAAGTAGGCACAAAAACACAATAAGTTCAAACAAATAACAGAACAGAGCACTCACGGAAGTAGCTGGTACTGTTCACAGATCATTGAAATAAAGCATCAATTGCACACAGTTTTATATACAATCTATTCAAGTTGCCCTATTCTGCTGTAGCGTCTCCATTGAACCAACGTATTTGCATTGATAGATACTCCTGGACCCACCGGGCCCATCAAGATCAAGGAGCTGACCAAAGAGTCGGCCACCATCTCCTGGGAGGCTCCGGCGGTGGACGGCGGCGCTCCCGTTAACAACTTCATCATCGAGCGTCGCGAGGCGTCCATGAGAGCCTACAAGACCGTCACCTCCAAGTGCAGCAAGACGTCCTTCAAGATCGACGGGCTGATGGAGGGCATGCTGTACTACTTCAGGGTCCTTCCAGAGAACATCTACGGCATCGGAGAGCCCTGCGAGACCCCCGACATCGTGCTGGTCTGCGAGGTTCCTCTTCCGCCGCAAAAACTGGAGATGATAGACGTCACCAAGAGCACCGTGACGCTGGGCTGGGAGAAGCCAGAGCACGACGGCGGCAGCAGGCTGACGGGATACGTCATCGAGGCCTGCAAGTTCGGCACCGACAAGTGGATGAAGGTGGCCACGCTGAAGACCACGGACTTCGAGCACACCATAGAGAAGCTGAACGAGAAAGAGCAGTACCTGTTCAGGATCAAAGCCATCAACAGCCGAGGAGCCAGCGAGGCCAAAGAGATGCTGACGGCCATCACCGTGCAGGAACAGAGAGGTAAGAATCCACTTCCTGTTAGTTACTTCCTGCTCCTTATTATTTCTAGTCTTTTCATTTGTAATGTACAATGCCATGTGTTTTTATGCTGCTTCAAGACAAAACATTCCCAAATATCTTATCTTACTTCCTGTTTGTTACTACCGTAATTGTGCCGGATCGGATCCACATTCATTCCTATAGGTAAAAATGTGACGCTGTGTTTCCTCCCCAGTGCTGCCGGTGGTGGACTTCTCCAGTATTCCTCAGAAGGTGGTGAACGTCCTGTCTGGAAAGACCCTGGAGCTGGACCTGCCTCTGGTGGGCCGGCCTCCTCCCGTCTGCTCCTGGTTCTTCAAAGATAACAAGATGAAGAAAACGGAGCGCGTCACCATCCAGAGCACCGGCAAGTTCTCCAAACTCACCATGAGCGACACCACCATCGACGACAGCGGCGACTACACGCTGGAGGTGAAGAACGTCGTGGGCGTCATCAGCGAGGTCGTGAAGGTCGTCGTGCTCTGTAAGGAAACTTTAATATTACTCTCTCTTTATGTTTGACTGACATCACACAGCTGACTGTGAAGAGGGAGGGCTGGGCGATAAAACAGTCAGGACATTTAACATGGTTTCATTGTTAGCAATAATGGTACATTTCTAAGAACTATCTTACCGTGATGCGTAATAATTACGTTTGAAATGACTCGTTTCCATAAGAATTCGATAATTCAGTAACAAGAAGTGTGTTTTCTGAGAATTTCTTTAGCATATAAAGCTGACTCGTTTTATCAGCTTGATTTGATAACTTCTCTTAGCAAATGTTTTCAGACGTTTTTTATTCTGTTGTTTCGTGTTTTTCGTGTTTTTCCTGCATATATTTATTGTGTGTAATCCAGATGTTTTATGCTGACCTTATTGATTAGAATGTTTCCTAACATCTCTGCGTGTCCCCTGCAGCTAAGCCCGATGAGCCCCAGGGCCCAATCAGGTTTGACGAAGTGGACGCAACCACAGTCTCCTGCAGCTGGGACTCCCCCCTCAGGGATGGCGGTGCCCCCGTCAGCGGCTACGCTGTGGAGCAACGTGACGCCCACCGGCCCGGCTGGGTGCCAGTCTGCGACTCCGTCAGCCGACCTACATTTAAGTTTGATAACCTCAACGAAGGAGACGAGTACGTGTTCCGCGCCGCCGCTATCAACCGCTTCGGCACCGGAGAGTTCCTGCAGTCAGAGATCGTCACCTGCAGGAGCCTGAAGAGTAAGACAACCTACTTTACCTACTTTTATTTTGTTTTATTTATTTCATAGTTCTTAAAGGGTTTTATCTTATATTATTTATGTAAAACTTTCAGTAGCAACATTTCTTTTTACGTTGTTTTTTTAATATTTTAATCGTTTAACCTTTATTAGAATTATGACATTTTTATTACTATTACCTTTTTATTTGTATTTCTGTGGTACCTATATGTTCACTTTGTTTTATAACATGTGATTTCCTCCCCAGACGTGCCTGGAACCCCGGGCCGCCCCACCATCTTCGACGTTTCGCGCGACGGCATGACGGTGGCCTGGAACCCGCCCGAGGAAGACGGCGGCCTCGAGGTTTCCGGATACATCATCGAGCGCAAAGAGGTGCGTTCGGAGCGCTGGGTGCGCGCCAACAAGAACCCGGTAACCATGACCCGGTACCGGTCCACGGATCTGATCGAGGGCCTGGAGTACGAACACAGGATCACCGCAATCAATGCCCGCGGACAGAGCAAACCCAGCCTGCTGTCCAAACCCGCCGTCGCTACAGACCCCATCGGTAAGAGACAGACCCAGTACTGTAAAACTGGTCCACATCGAAGGGCCGCCATCGCAGCGGTGGTACATCAGAATTTCTTGAAACAGTTGGGTCTATGCTGTAGTTGAGCAGTTTCAGAGAAATGTGGGAATTTAATCAGTGCGTTCCTTGAGATAGCTTATTGCACGAACAAAATATGTATATCTTTTAAAACACTGTTTGATGAAACAGATGAGACATTTCTATGAAAAAAAACTCACAAATACAAGAAAAAAATGTACAATAAATAATTACAAAATGTAAAAGAAAAATATGTAGTTTGGGATAAGAAAACCTTTGGAGAAGAGGATCAGAAATGATCGGAGACTGAAGTCATTAACTGACCTTTAATCCAGGGTTAAGCCACCTTTTTCCATACACTAAATCTCGGTGCGTTTTGACTGATGGAGGATTTTAGTAATAGAACGTCTGGATCTGAAGTTACCATACAAGCTGAGGTAACGATAGCGGCAGAAATCCTCATTAACACCATGCCCCCCCCCACAGATCCTCCTGGCTGTCCCCAGAACCCGAGGATCACCGACACCACCAAGTCCTCCGTGTCTCTGGCCTGGAGTCCTCCCGACGACGAGGGCGACGCCCGGGTGGACGGCTACCTGATCGAGATGCAGAAGGCGGGCAGCATGGCCTGGATGAAGTGCAACACCACGCCATCCCTCATCTGCGAGTACACACTCACCCAGATGCCTCAGGGCGAGGAGTTCAAGTTCCGCGTGATGGCCTGCAACGCCGGTGGCTCCGGAGAACCCGCCGAGGTGCCGGGAACCGTCATTGTGACGGAGATGCTCGGTAAGAGGATTATATAAGAGTATTAACATCTATTACAGTCTTTTGTTCAGTTCTCAAAAAGCTGACAAAAAGAAATACTACAGAGGAAAAATAAAGCAGACTTAGAACAAAGGATGTGCAGGATGCAGACAACAGAGACAGAAATATATAACTTTGTTTATTTCAGAATCAGAATTCCTTTACACATGCCACAGAGGGGACATTGTCAAACTTAGAAGAGGGCCAGCAATTAAAAGAACTTGAACTATAAGAATGACCCGTCCTGCAGGAATAGTAATGTTTACACTCTGGTTGTTGCAGAATCTCCGGACTACGACCTGGAGCTGAAGTACAAAGACTTGTACGTGGTTCGTCACGGAGGCGTGGTCCGCCTCTCCGTGCCCGTCAAGGGTAAGCCTCACCCGACCTGCACCTGGTCCAAGGACAGCGGCGCCTTCTCTGCCAAGGCCATGATCGCCTCCACAGAGGACGCCAGCGAGCTGGTGATCAAGGGAGCGGAGAGGAGCGACACCGGCGTCTACGAGCTGCTGCTGCAGAACGCCATGGGCAAGAAGAAGGCCACCATCAAGGTGAAGGTCATCGGACGGCCGGCTGCACCCCAGGGCCCGCTGATGTTCGAAGAGATACAAGCCAACTCCGTCAAGGTGTCCTGGAAGACTCCCGAAGACGATGGTGGTGCAGAGATCCTGGGCTACATCGTGGAGAGACGTGAGGCGACGAGGAACGCATGGTACACCGTGGACTCCAGAGTCACAGAAACACATCTTCTGGTGAAGGGCCTGTCGGAGGGGGTGGAGTACCACTTCAAGGTGACCGCCGAAAACTCCTTCGGCGTCAGCTCCTCTCTGAAGTCCGAGCAGCCTCTGGTTCCCAAGACCCCCATCTGTAAGTGTTCCTTCAAAGTCCACATGCAGTTGTTTATTTCACTAACTTTGTCTGTTTATGTTTGCCGAGTTCTCCTAAACTCACCAGACGTTAGCATTAGCATTATGCATAACACTTCAAAACAATTGTAATATAAAAAGTAATTGTGTCAATGTCAGTAATGAAGTGGGGGGGGTAACTAACATATTTCATTGTGAAATAGGTTAGTTACATTGCAGAATCAGAAACGGTTTTATTACCAAGTAGGTTTACACATATGAGGAATTTGCTTCGGTATAAATGGTGCATTCAAAGATACAGGAAGAAGAATATGTGTAACACCTGTAGTGTTGAACAGTGAGCAATGATTCAGTAATAAATGTGTTTTTCTTTTACCTAGGTGTCCCCGAGGCTCTCATCACCGCGCCGGAGATCATGGACGTCACCAAGAGCTCCGTGGCGTTGGCCTGGGTCAAACCAAAGTACGACGGTGGCTCTGCCATCACGGGATACTTCATTGAGCACAAACTGGTGTCCGTGGAGACGTGGACGCGGCACATGGTCGCCGTCAGCTCCACCATGTTCACACTGTCCGGCCTCACGCCCGATGCCGAATACTCCTTCCGCATCGTCGCCGCCAACACCATCGGACAGAGCGAGGCCGGGCCCGAGTCCGAGCTCGTCACATGCAAGGATCCATTCGGTGAGAACCAGAACCAAAGTCACAACAAAAGCCAGAACCAGAGCCATACATTAAGAATAGAAGAATATACACAAATATTTTTAAACAGCTCCGGTCACCCATGTTTTAGAAAGTACTTAAATAGATAGTTGATTCATGAGAGATGAAAAAACATTTGATTTGGACCAAAATAAAGTTGGAAAGCTGTTTTAAGGAAACCATTGCCTGTGAAACTCCCAAATAGAATCTGATCAGAATCAGAATAACTGTATTAGTTCCACAGAGGGGAAATTGTTACATTTATGTATTCATTGATGATCCGTTGTCACCAGGAGCTTATTGTTTTTATTTCTCTCCCCAGACAAGCCTAGTCAACCGGGCGAGATCGACACGGTTACCGTGGCAAAGAACTCTATCGCCATCCGCTGGAAGGCGCCAGCGTGTGACGGAGGAAAGGAGGTGCTCGGCTACTGGGTGGAACACAGGAAGTCCATAGAGAGCAAATGGACGAAGTCCAGCAAGCAGATGCTGAAGGAGAAGGAGAAGGAGTTCACCGCCTATGGCCTCGCAGAGGCAACCGAGTACGAGTTCAGAGTGTTCGCCGAGAACGAGACGGGCATGAGCCGACCACGCAGGACCGCCACCTGCATCAGGACCAAGCTCGGCGGTGAGCCAAATCATCATTATTATTATTTGCAGTATAATATTTAGTATTATATTATTAGTCATTCTGAAATCCCATTATTTAAGGTACTAATAAACATGTTCCTTGTTCTGTGGCACAGTTGAAACTGCACCGGGCCTGAGAAAGGAAATGGACGAAGTGACAACCAAACTGGGCCAGCCCGGCGTTATGAAGTGCCAGATCATCGGCAGACCCCTCCCCGACATCAAGTGGTACCACACCGGCAAGGAGGTCATCGAGTCCCGCAAGTTCGAGATGAGCTCTGACGGCCGCAACCACTCGCTGTCCATCAGCACGGACCAGCAGGAGGATGAGGGCGATTACACCTGCAAGGCTGTCAACGACGCCGGCGAGGCCGAGACCACCGGCACGCTGGTGCTGGAGGCCGCTGCACGCTTCCACCCCGACTACCCGCTGAAGGAAACCTACTACGCCGGCCTGGGGTCCACCCTGCGCATCCACTGCGTCTACATCGGCCGGCCTGAGCCCAAGATCATGTGGCTGCAAGGCGCTATGACCCTGCAGGACACAGACGACATCAGCATCGAGACCACCGGGTTCTACACCCACCTGGTGATCAAGAACGTGCAGCGCAGAAAGCACGGAGGAAAATACAGAATCCGGCTGCACAACCACTTTGGCCGGGCGGACACCGCCTTCAACGTGGAGATCTACGGTATGCAGCAGCAACAGATGTTAGGGGGACTGTTAATATGTTAGAAGATGAGGCTAATGTTGTTAGCAATATACTATAAGCAGATAAAGAAAGGGAAACGTTATTGGTACTATTATTATTATAATTAGATTCCAGTTGAGTGCAGTTTGCTTTGGTCTATAAGCATTTTTTAGTATTTGTTAGTCACTTAAAATTTAAATGGAGGTTCTCCTCCCTTCCCCCAACTCACATATTCAGACTGTCAGTATTGAGTTTATAATTGAATATGCTGCCTGTGTTTGCAGACAAACCTGAGATGCCTCAGGGCCCCATCAAGCTGGAGGCTCTGCTGAAGAACTCAGTCATCATCAGCTGGAAGGCGCCCGCAGACGATGGCGGTTGCATGATCACAAACTACATCGTGGAAAAGCGCGAGGACAAGGAAGGCACCGAGTGGGAACTGGTGTCCTCCTCCATTAACGGCATCTCCTGCCGCGTGCCCAACCTCATCGACAGCGCCGGGTACTTCTTCAGGGTTTACGCCCAGAACCGCTACGGCAACAGCGAACCTCTGGAGCTCAGCGCCCCCATCCTCATCAAGAGCCAGCTGGGTATGTTTTATTTATTTCATTGGTGTTAAAAGTCTGATAAAAAGCAACCCATGTTTTTATCTAGTACTTAAATGCTAACTTCCTGAAAGATACAGAGCTGATACTACGGTCTACGCTAACTCTGACATAAAAGTAAAACATGTTCATCATACAGCTTTATGTATTCTTCAGCGTTCAATCATATTTGAGTTTAGCCACAAATCTGTAGAAAAAAATATCAACCCCTTCTTTTATAATTTCCTGACACCTTATTGTTATCTACGAACACCCACATGTACTCACGGTTTCCTGATTGTGTTTTCCTCACGCAGAGAAACCATCACCTCCTCTGGCCCCGGTTGTTTCCGGCATCACCAAAGACTCCTGCGTGGTTTCCTGGAAGCCTCCTCTCAGCGACGGCGGCTCCAAGATTAAGTGCTACTGCCTGGAGAAGAAGTTCAAGAAGGACAAGAAGGAATGGAGCGAGTGGGCCGCGGTGACGAAGGATGAGATCAAGCAGACTGTGTTCTCCGCCAAGCGCCTGGTCGAGGGCGTCGAGTGCATCTTCCGCGTGAAATGCGAGAACCTGGGAGGTGAGAGCGACTACAGCGAGGAGACGGCGCCCATCGTGCCGGTCACCGCTGTGGATATCCGTGCTCCTGCCTTCAAGGAGGAGCTGAGGAACATGAGCGTCAAGTACAAGAGCAACGCCACCTTGGTGTGCAAGATCCTTGGCCAGCCCAAGCCTGTGATCAAGTGGTTCAGACGAGGAAAGGAGATCCACTCTGACGGAAAGAAGATCAAGATCCAGGAGTTCAAGGGAGGCTACCACCAGCTGGTGATCACCGAGGCGGACGATGAAGACTCCACCGTGTACCAGATCAGGGCCACCAACCAGGGAGGCTCCATCTGCGCCACTGTGTCTCTGGATGTGGAGAGTAAGTTCAGATTTATTTATCCGGGCCACTGGTTCCAAACCAGTTTTCTATTTGGTTTATAAAGTCAGAATAGGGAAACATTTCTTCTGTCAATTGAAAAACCCAAAATATTCCCGAAGATAGACAAGTTCCAGGAATTTGCTTTGGTGTATCAGTACATGGCATTAACACGGGGGCAGAAAATGAACTGAGTTAGGTACAAATATCTACAACATATTTAGAGCTGAGACAATTTTAGAAGAAGTTGTGTTTGCAGGAATTTAAATAAGACTTGACATTTAAACATTTTCTTATTTCTAGTTCCTGCCCAGATCAACCTGCCGAAGAACCTGAAGGACAAGGAAGCCATTCCCGCCCTGCGCGGAGAAGTGGTCAATATCAAGATTCCTTTCAGCGGCAAACCAGATCCTGTCATCACATGGCAGAAGGGACAAGATCTCATCGACAGCAACGGCCACTACCAGGTCATCGTCACCAGGTCGTTCACCTCGCTGGTGTTCTCCAACGGAGTGGAGAAGAAGGATGCCGGTTTCTACATTGTCTGTGCCAAGAACAGGTTTGGAATCGACCAGCAGACCGTCGAGTTGGATGTGGCCGACGTTCCCGATCCTCCACGTGGAGTCAAAGCCACTGACGTCTCCAGGGATTCTGTTAGGCTGAACTGGGTGGCCCCCGCCAATGACGGAGGCAGCAGGGTCGTCAGCTACATCATTGAGAAGTGCCCCACCACCGCCGAGAGGTGGGAGCGCGTCGTCCAGTCCAGAGACACCCACTACACCGTGACCGATCTCTTCGGAGGAACCAGCTACCAGTTCAGAGTCATCGCTGAGAACAAGTTTGGACAGAGCACCCCATCTGAGACCAGCGGACCAATCATGACCAAGGAGGACAAATCCAGAGTCCTGCTGTACGACCGGGAGGTGGACGATAGTGGTCGCGTCCCCAGGGGCAAGATTCACTCTGACGTCAAGAATATGCACACCAAGTACGCCATTGCAGAGGAGTTGGGCAGAGGTCAGTTTGGTATTGTCCACCGCTGTGTGAACATCACCACTGAGAAGACTTACATGGCTAAATACTACAAGGTGAGAGGCGCTGATCAAGCGATCGTCAAGAAGGAAATCGCTACCCTAAATCTGGCCAAACATGAAAACTTCCTGCTCCTGCAAGAGTCCTTTGACAGCCCAGAGGAGCTGGTGTTGATCTATGACTTCATATCTGGCGCAGACATCTTTGAGCGCCTCAGCACAGCCGAGTTTGAGTTCAATGAGCGCGAGATCGTCAACTACATCCGGCAGATCTGCTCGGCTCTTGATTTCCTGCATGATGAGAGCTACGGACACTTTGACATCAGACCTGAGAACATCGTGTACACAACTCGAACCGGCTCTAACGTGAAGATCATTGAGTTGGGCCAGTCCAGACACATGACTCCTGGAGACATCATCAAAGTCCAGTACACCACTGCAGAGTACGCTGCTCCTGAGATCCACCAGTGTGACATGGTCAGCACCGTCACCGACATGTGGGCGGTGGGTGTCCTCACCTACGTGCTCCTCAGTGGCCTGAATCCATTCACAGCTGAAACAAACCAGCAGATGATTGACAACATCTCCAGTGCCGCCTACACCTACGAAGACGAGTCCTTCAAGCAGGTCAGTGTGGAGGCGTTGGACTTCACAGACCGCCTGATGACGAAGGAGCGTAAACATCGTATGTCCGCGGCCGAGGCTCTGGTGCATCCTTGGCTGACCAAGCCTGCAGAGGAGATCAGCAGCAGGGCGATGCAGACCGGCAGACACAAGAGATACTACCAGACAATGGAAAAGAAAGAGTGGAAGACAGTTGTCTCCGCAGCCCGTATAGCCAGCGGCGGCTCCATCAGAACCCAGCGTGGCGTCTTTGTCTCCAAGGTGAAGATCGCTCCGTTTGAACACGGCCCTGTCGGAGGCCAGATCAGCCATGCCGTGGCGAAAGAGGGAAGCAATGTGAAATTTGGCTGCAACATTGAAAACTACGACAGCACTACTGAAGTCACATGGTACTGTGGCGTCAGGCAGCTTGAAGCTGGAGACAAATATGAAATTGAATTTGAGGACGGCCTGGCTTTCATCACCATCAACAAGGTCACAAGGGCAGATGATGGCACCTACAGATGCAAGATTGTGAACGAGTATGGGGAGGACAGCGCCTACGCAGAGCTGTTTATCAATGGTGTCAGATCTTACCGCGACTTCTTCACCGCCCGCGTGGTAAAGAAGACGAAGCGCAGAGTGGACACTGCCAGGATGCTTCAGAAGCCTCCGGAGTTCACTCTTCCTTTGGTCAACCGCACCGCCTACATTGGTGAGGACATACGCCTTAGTGTCACCGTCACAGTTCACCCAGAGCCTCGTGTCGTCTGGCACAAATCTGGACAGAAACTGGTCCCTGGACAAGATGAAAAGAAATACACCTTTATCAGCGACAAGGGCCTGTACCAGATGATCATCCACAAACTTGAGGATGAGGACGAAGCCGAGTACAGCGTTGTGGCACGCAACAGTTTTGGTGATGACAGCTGCAAGGCTCGTATCACCGTTGTTCCCCGGCCTAAACCAGCAGACCTCACCTTGAGGCCAATGTTCAAACGCCTGCTCGCCAACGTGGAGTGCCGGGAGGGCCAGAATGTGCGCTTTGAGATCAGAGTATCCGGACATCCCCAATTGAAGTGGGAGAAGGACGGCATGCCTTTGGCCTTTGGACCGTCCATCGAGGTCATCCATGAGGGTCTTGATTACTACATCCTTCACGTAGGAGGCACTCTGATTGACGACTCCGGTGTTTACCGAGTCACTGCTACCAACTCTGCCGGCTCCGCCAGCTGCCAGGCAACACTCAAGGTCGAGCGGTCCACTCACGTGAGGAGGGAAGTCGAAATGAGTTCCAAGGAGAAGAAAGCAATGGCTGGAAAGGCAGAAATGGACAAAAAGGTGAGGCTGTCTCAGATTATGTCTGACACAGTATTCATACCTCTACCACCCTTGGCAGTGCAGGCAGTCAGGGAGGCAGCCTCCATGTTCAAGCCCGCCGTGACCACAAAGAAGGGGGAGAAGACCGAGGCGGAGATCCAGAAAGAAAAAGAGGAGAAGAAGAAGCGCGCTGATGAAAAGAGGCTGCGCATGCCATACGATGTTCCTGCTCCTCGCGTCACTAACCCTGCGTCTCTCGTGGAGGACGTGGAGATCAAACACTTCCAGCCACTCTCTGACATGAAGTGGTACAAGAAGCTGCGAGATCAGTACGAGTTCCCTGAGCCGATGGACAAAATCCATCAGAAGAGGTTGAAGCGTATCCGCCTCTCCAGGTGGGACCAGTTCTACGAGATTCCTATCAGGATCAAGGACCACTATAAGCCCAAGTGGCGCATCTCTGCCATGACTCAGGACGACTTGGAGACCGTGAGGCCTGCAAGGCAGCGCTCTCCTTCCCCTGAGCTGGAAGCCTACCACCGCATCAGGAGGAGGTCTCTGGGTGACATGTCCGACGAGGAGCTCCTGCTGCCTGTGAAAGAGTACCTGTCCATGAAGAGGACTGAGGAGGAGAGGCTTCGTCTGGAGGATGAGTTGGAGTACGGTTACTCTGCTTCCCCACCCAGTTTCAGCCCGGTGCGCTTCGAGCTGTCGGCCCTGCGTCCATCATCCCCAAGAAAAGCCTACAGCGAGGACGACGAGGCGGAAGAGGCCCGCAGATACGACTCCTATAGAATCCCATCTAAATACGAGGCCGGACCCAGTTACGTTGACCTCCGCCAGCGACACGACAAAGCCACCCACAGACCTCAAAGACAGAAACAGAGGGTGCATGAGGAGAGAGAAGACCAGGAGCTGCTGCGCCCTCACACAACCAGCCAGAGGTTATCCACCTACAAGAGTGCGCTCAAACGCATGGAGTTTGAGGAGAAGACTCGCACCTCTAAAAAGGAAACAACTGTCACCGTCTCGACCTTCTCTAAGGACGTCGAATCTGAACACCTCACATCCTTCACCTCCGAATATATGCCCAAACCGATCAAGAAGCTTGAAACACCTGAGCCCCACATAAGGACATCACGTAGCCAAGACAGGTCTGCCGTGTCCGATGCGGCCCTCACTAAAGTCGACTATGCCTCCAGGTATGAGGAGAGAAAGATGGCTCTGAGATCGGAGAGGAAATCGGTGGAGAGGACTTTCGAGACGGTGACACAGGCTCCCTTCAGTCTTGACCACGGCCCCCGGATCACCATTAGGATGCGGTCGCACCGCGTACCCTACGGCTCCAACACCAGGTTCACCCTGAACATCCAGGCCAGACCCGAGCCAGAGGTCAAGTGGTTCCACAATGGGAAAGAGATTCATCAGACCGGCAAATACCACATGAGCCACCTCAGCGGGGTCCTGACTCTCAGGATTAACAACTGCATGACTGAAGACTCCGGCACGTACCGCGTGGTCTGCACCAACGCCAAGGGAGAGACTTCGGACTACGCCACGTTGGATGTGGCCGGAGAGGAATACGCTGCCTTCTCCTCGCTCCGCAAAGACGAGGAGCCTCCATCCTCCCATCTCCCAGAGATGACCCTGACAGAGGAGTATCACATGTCCTCCTCAAAGACAACCGTGATGGAGAGCAGGACTGAGACAAAGAGCACCACTGTTGTTGTTGAGAAGCGTACGGAGAAGACGACTTCTCCAGCCAAGATCCTGAGCAAACCTCAGTCCCTGACAGTGGAGGAGGGAGACTTGGCCAGGTTTGAGTGTGATGCGGACGGCGAACCGGCGCCTTCAATTACCTGGCTGCACCAAGGATCCTCCATCGGATCCTCTTGCCGTCACCACATCATCTCCACGCAGCGCAGCTCCTCCTTCGAGATCTCCACCGTGGAGATGTCGGACGATGGCAGCTACTCCGTGCTGGTGGAAAACGCCGGAGGCAAACAAGAGGCCCATTTCACTCTGACCGTCCGCAAGTCCGAATCCAAGGAGAAACTGGCGGCCAGAATCACCTCCCCTGAGGCCAAGTCCCCCATACCAGTCAAGTCCCCCGAACCAATCAAGTCTCCTCAGAGGGTCAAGTCCCCAGAGCCAATCAAATCCCCTCTGAGGGTCAAGTCCCCGGAGCCAATCAAATCCCCTCTGAGGGTCAAATCCCCGGAGCCAATCAAATCCCCTCTGAGGGTCAAATCCCCGGAGCCAATCAAGTCTCCACAGAGGGTGAAGTCCCCAGTCTCTCCAAAGTCCCCTACTCCGTAAGGTAAGAGGAAAACTATCCGTCCCCCCAGATTCAATCCAATATACAAACACATAGTGTTGAACACATGGTATTATTAGCTTATTCGTTATTCTCGCATCCACGAGAGAAGTTTTAAAAGTAAAAGACAATGGAGTCTCTGAGAAAGGTTCAAATGGGTACTTTAATTAAAATGGCGCCGTAATGTTACAAGCAGAATATTGTTCAGGGAGAGAGAAGAAGCTGCAGCTTCCTGTCGCAGTTGCGGCCGTGAAGAAAGAGACTCCACAAAGCTCCGTCACCTGACTATATATCTCATTTGGCTCCTCCTCCTCAATGGCGGCTGTGGCGTAATCTTCCGCCCTCCTTTCACCAATGTCCGATATCGCACATAACAGAGGATTTTGATATTGTACATTCAATACATAACTAAACACGCCTTTTCTCCTCCTTATCTCTTTCATGACTTTTCATTTAATGCATTTTAACAGCTGTAATTCGTTACTTTAATAATACTGGAAATACTTTACGGCAGTTCTCATTTACGGTAGTTCCGGATGTTGTCATACCAACTCACATCTGTAAACAAAACTTATTAAAATAAACTGTACCTTCATTTAATATTCAGCAATAATAATATCTCGATGTATATCTCGATGTCTATAGATGTAGTGTTAAAGTCAATGATATTAGCCATATGCTAAATGCTAACCGGAGATGAAGGATTTTCAGAATAAAAGCGATTGTGCGAGAATTTATGGTTTTTCAGAATAAAACAGCATTTAAGCTGACGGTATGTTTAAACTAAGTTATGCCATAAAACATTGATTTTAATTTCTAACAGTATGAATACACATTACACACTATTTTTTTACACGCTTGTGGTAATATGAAATATAAATAATATTAAGTGGTTATTACTGTGTCTGATTAGTAATTTATTTCTTTTGATTTCAACTCCAGATGCCCCCGACTGATGGACGCTGAGCCCGGAGACCCTGATCACGTCTGCTCCATGTAAAAACCTAAAAGTTAATTTATTTCCCCGCTCCCCTACTCCAGAACCTTTGATTTAGTGAATTAGCAATGATAATTTTTACGTGAGAACGATCTGGATTCCTGTTTTGTAAATATGAACTATTTTTGTACCAAACTTGACATTAATTTATGCCAAACTAGACTCACGTCTAACGTTGTTATAAAATGTGCCATATTGGACAATTAAGACGTAGGATTTTTGAACTGTGACATGTACATAATGTATATAGCCGAATTGAACGGTTATGGGAAATGTATGCATTGTTATTTATGACAATATTACCTGAAACAAAGATGAACACGTTTCACCAGGAGAAAGTTTCCCCAGGAACGAATACCCTGAGAAGCGAGAAACGAAACTCTGTGCCTCAACGATCAGTTGAAGTCTAAAGCTGGCCTCGGCAGGTAGAGCGGCTCCCTGCCGACGAAACTCAGACAAACTTATTATTTTGGATCTTTCCGTTTCTGACGGAGGACGAGGCCCTGAGCGCTGTGTGCTAACCCTCATGTACGCAGCGTGAACCGGCCTCGCCCCCCGCCGACGTGTCGATGAGTGCGCTCTCACCGTCTCGGTTATTAATTATTCATATTATTTGTATTGTGAGCGCTGCTCTGCACAGCGCGGCGGCTGCGGCTATCTGTCGTTGTGCTGCACAGAGCAGCGCCACTCTGGAGGATCTGTGTGTGTGTGTGTGTGTGTGTGTGTTAGCTGATAGCGGTTAGCGGGCTCCTCTTTATCCCGCAGCGTCTCCATCTGCTGCAGAGGAAGCTAACGTCTGAACTTCGATCTGTAGACCTTTATTTCATCCTCCTTGAGTTTATGCATTTCTGATTTAATAAAGCATGATTCAGCACTACGCCTTTCTCCTGTGTCTCTGTGTCTCTCATGCTTCTCTTTCAACGTTCAGAGCTTTTATTATCACGTCCACAACTGTCCCTTTTATCCTTAATCTTCATTTACTATATATACTATCATATACATAATGTTAGAGTTACTATACAATGACTTCTTTCATAATGTTTGGCACTATCAGAAATCCTTACATCACAGAGCAAAACACTTTATTTTATTTTAATTATTTCATTTCATAATTGTATCCAAAGCATAACTTAGACTTCTCCTCTCCGTGGATTTACAACGTGTTGGATAAATCCCCAGGGTGCATATCTGCAGGACAGCTGTTCCCATGTGAAGTGCATGACCTGCAGAGTATTCACAAAACACACATAAACAAAGGAAAGCGTGTCCTCAGCAGAAACATGATTTATTTTACAGAGTACAAAACAGAAATAATGTGACGTATAAGAGCTTTCTCATTGATGAGAAAATCATGAATATTCTCTGATTATATATATATATATATATATATTATTTTTTTTAAACCTACAATGGTCCTAATAAGCCTTTGTGTGATATTCATAATATTTCTGCCTGTTTTCTGCAGGAACAGTGTTCACAGCGTTTATCCTGAATGCAGATAAACATGTAGATATGAATCATTATAAATGTTATTAAAGGGATAATTCAGCAGTGATTTAATATCAATAAACATATCAAAATAATCATGAAACAACAGAAAATACACTGAGATACATCTTTACATTCAAAACAATAAACAAAAACAAAGAAAACGAACTTCGGTCTCAAGCAGCAGTTTGTTCATAAAAATCTAAAATATTAAAACCTGGCTTTTATCAAATCAAGACTTTAGAAAAAAGCATTTCAAACAGAGAAATTATGAACTGTATAAAAACAAAAGCTAAATATAAAAGTGTCACTAAAGTCTTAAACACCAATTACTTCCTTATATCTTATTTAAAAGTAAAGTTTACATTGTTCAGCAGTTACAGGTAGAGCCAGTTTGAGTTCAAATAAAGTGCTGTTATAATAAATATAACTAAATATTATATAAAATAAGTGCGTTGTAATGAATTAATATGATGAATATATCAGTATGTGGTGTCTCTACTTTAAAGAGTCCTCTCCTGCTGATGTTCAGGTGTATATCAGTATGTAGTGTCTCTACTTTAAAGAGTCCTCTCCTGCTGATGTTCAGGTGTATATCAGTATGTAGTGTCTCTACTTTAAAGAGTCCTCTCCTGTTGATGTTCAGGTGTATATCAGTATGTGGTGTCTCTACTTTAAAGAGTCCTCTCCTGCTGATGTTCAGGTGTATATCAGTATGTGGTGTCTCTACTTTAAAGAGTCCTCTCCTGCTGATGTTCAGGTGTATATCAGTATGTAGTGTCTCTACTTTAAAGAGTCCTCTCCTGCTGATGTTCAGGTGTATATCAGTATGTAGTGTCTCTACTTTAAAGAGTCCTCTCCTGTTGATGTTCAGGTGTATATCAGTATGTGGTGTCTCTACTTTAAAGAGTCCTCTCCTGCTGATGTTCAGGTGTATATCAGTATGTGGTGTCTCTACTTTAAAGAGTCCTCTCCTGCTGATGTTCAGGTGTATATCAGTATGTAGTGTCTCTACTTTAAAGAGTCCTCTCCTGCTGATGTTCAGGTGTATATCAGTATGTAGTGTCTCTACTTTAAAGAGTCCTCTCCTGCTGATGTTCAGGTGTATATCAGTATGTAGTGTCTCTACTTTAAAGAGTCCTCTCCTGCTGATGTTCAGGTGTATATCAGTATGTGGTGTCTCTACTTTAAAGAGTCCTCTCCTGCTGATGTTCAGGTGTATATCAGTATGTAGTGTCTCTACTTTAAAGAGTCCTCTCCTGCTGATGTTCAGGTGTATATCAGTATGTAGTGTCTCTACTTTAAAGAGTCCTCTCCTGCTGATGTTCAGGTGTATATCAGTATGTAGTGTCTCTACTTTAAAGAGTCCTCTCCTGCTGATGTTCAGGTGTATATCAGTATGTAGTGTCTCTACTTTAAAGAGTCCTCTCCTGCTGATGTTCAGGTGTATATTAGTATGTAGTGTCTCTACTTTAAAGAGTCCTCTCCTGTTGATGTTCAGGTGTATATCAGTATGTAGTGTCTCTACTTTAAAGAGTCCTCTCCTGCTGATGTTCAGGTGTATATCAGTATGTAGTGTCTCTACTTTAAAGAGTCCTCTCCTGCTGATGTTCAGGTGTATATCAGTATGTAGTGTCTCTACTTTAAAGAGTCCTCTCCTGCTGATGTTCAGGTGTATATCAGTATGTAGTGTCTCTACTTTAAAGAGTCCTCTCCTGCTGATGTTCAGGTGTATATCAGTATGTAGTGTCTCTACTTTAAAGAGTCCTCTCCTGCTGATGTTCAGGTGTATATCAGTATGAAGTGTCTCTACTTTAAAGAGTCCTCTCCTGCTGATGTACAGGTGTATATCAGTATGTAGTGTCTCTACTTTAAAGAGTCCTCTCCTGCTGATGTTCAGGTGTATATCAGTATGTAGTGTCTCTACTTTAAAGAGTCCTCTCCTGCATGTTACATACACAAAAACCTACAACTTTCTATCTGGGTAATATTTGACCTTGTATTCTCTCATGTTATCCCCCTCCATGTACAGTATTCTTTTATCATATATATATATATTCTTTTTTTTCCTACGGACATCTTTTTTCCTTGTTAAATTCTTTAATTCGCAAAACCACTAACTTATTCACACTTTCTTCTTTTCGTGTGAAGCATTGAGTTTTTGACTAACTTTAAGCCGCTCTTATTCAAATACTCTCAAAATCAAAGCACATAACTACACTACTGCAGCTCACTTCTTCAGGGCATCAGCACTCCATCCCTCACCACACTCCAACGGGTTCAAAATGCAGCTACACGTCTCCTCACGCATACCAAGCATCACATCAGCCCAGTCCTCAAAGACCTCCCCTGGCTTCCTGTCTCCCATCGCATCAACTACAAAGTTCTGGTCCTACAAAGCACTCCACCATCTGGCCCCCCCTCATCTCACAAACCTTCTCACTCCTTATCAACCCCCACGGTCCCTCAGATCCACCGCAGCCGGACTCCTATCCACTCCCACATCCACACTCTGCAGCTTTGGGGACAGAGCCTTCTCAGTGGCAGCTCCTAGGCTCTGGAACTCCCTCCCCCAAGATCTCCGTGACTCTGAGTCCCTCACAGTCTTTCAGTCCCGCCTCAAAACACATCTTTTCAACTCTGTCTACCCATAAGCCCCCCCCCCTCTCAATCAACTTCCTCTTGACTGCCTTTTTATTTATTTTTCTTATTTTACTATACTTACTTGTTTGCCTGTCCTTGTTTGTCTACCCTCCCTCATACTGTAAAGCGTCTTTGAGTTGTGAAAAGCGCTATATAAATAAAATGCATTATTATTATTATTATTATTATTATTATTATTACACTACATGTCACTAGTTAGACGCTTTTATCCAAAGCGACTTAGATACTCAATACGGTGAACAATCCTCACAGGAGCAACAGTGATTCTCCAGTGCATAGCTCGAGTCAAGCTTTAAATGGAACTTTGAATTAAGGTTTAATGTGATTGCACCTTTATACGTTTTTTTGTTAAAATTATTTTAAAGTGATTAAATAATGATAATGTGTGTAAATAATCCATCAGATAATACACTGTTCTACAGATCTAGAGTTCTACACCCATGAGTCAGCATCACTTCCTGTCCCCTGGTCTGGAGGTCAATGGTTTCTGAATGTGTTTCTGGTTGTTAGCCTGAAATCAGGTCTGTGGTTAACAACAGCTGAAGAGATTGTAACATTTCGTTCTACCACATAAAACACATCAGTAAATACCCCATTGGTGAGTTAAAGAACAGAGGTTGCTAACAAGAGTCTAAATGAGACGATTAAACGTCATCACACCCAACATTAGCCTCCTTTAGCTTAGTGGTGGTGACGTGAAGTCATGTGACCGTGCTGTAGTTCCTTTATAGCCCAACATTAGCCTCCTTTAGCTTAATGGTGGTGACGTGAAGTCATGTGACCGTGCTGTAGTTCCTTTATAGCCCAACATTAGCCACCTTTAGCTTAGTGGTGGTGACGTGAAGTCATGTGACCGTGCTGTAGTTCCTTTATAGCCCAACATTAGCCTCCTTTAGCTTAGTGGTGGTGACGTGAAGTCATGTGACCGTGCTGTAGTTCCTTATAGCCCAACATTAGCCTCCTTTAGTTTAGCGGTGGTGACGTGAAGTCATGTGACCATGCTGTAGTTCCTTTATATCCCAACATTAGCCTCCTTTGGCTTAGTGGTGGTGACGTGAAGTCATGTGACCGTGCTGTAGTTCCTTTATAGCACAACATTAGCCTCCTTTAGCTTAGCGGTGGTGACGTGAAGTCATGTGACCGTGCTGTAGTTCCTTTATAGCCCAACATTAGCCTCCTTTAGCTTAGCGGTGGTGACGTGAAGTCATGTGACCATGCTGTAGTTCCTTTATAGCCCAACATTAGCCTCCTTTAGCTTAGCGGTGGTGACGTGAAGTCATGTGACCGTGCTGTAGTTCCTTTATAGCCCAACATTAGCCTCCTTTAGCTTAGCGGTGGTGACGTGAAGTCATGTGACCGTGCTGTAGTTCCTTTATAGCCCAACATTAGCCTCCTTTAGCTTAGCGGTGGTGACGTGAAGTCATGTGACCGTGCTGTAGTTCCTTTATAGCCCAACATTAGCCTCCTTTAGCTTAGCGGTGGTGACGTGAAGTCATGTGACCGTGCTGTAGTTCCTTTATAGCCCAACATTAGCCTCCTTTAGCTTAGCGGTGGTGACGTGAAGTCATGTGACCGTGCTGTAGTTCCTTTATAGCCCAACATTAGCCTCCTTTAGCTTAGCGGTGGTGACGTGAAGTCATGTGACCGTGCTGTAGTTCCTTTATAGCCCAACATTAGCCTCCTTTAGCTTAGCGGTGGTGACGTGAAGTCATGTGACCGTGCTGTAGTTCCTTTATAGCCCAACATTAGCTTTTTACTTCAAAAATCATAGTGGTGTTAATATGTGGAGATGATCCTGCTGAACTAAAAGTGTAAGTATCATAAACGTTGTTTAATTATTTTCTGACATAATCCAAAATGAGGCGTCCCATTGGTCCAGGGAGATGCTGCCTTCAGGGACAAACACAGACACACCACGTCCCTGCTTCACTCCATGCAGTCTTCATATAAACAGGAATATTAGTGATTTATTCATTTAGAAACAGCTTAGTAGGAATACCGCCTTTTTTGGCCAGAAACAGGAGTATTTATTTTATGTAAAAGTGGTCAGTAACTATAAGAAAGGAATAGGTTTGGGACACTTCCTGTCCTCCAATATAATTTAATTCACCTCAGTTTTTTATTTTCGTGTTTCACAATAAAAGAGAAGTAAAAAGATCCGCTCCTGATGGGCGTTAGAAACAAGCCCCCAAGAAGTGCTCCGGACTCTGAGGCAAATATCCCTAGTGGCCAAACGGCGGTACTACAATTTTTGTATCAGTGCGTGACGTCACTGGGCCAGAAAGACTTTTCTATTGACTAACATTGGGAAAGAAACGTCTGTAAATCAGCGGATACTTTGTTTTAAACTAAATAAACTACCCAGTATGAACTATTTATAGCCCTTATTAGAATCATTAGGTCCTTAAAGTTGTAAAATGTACTAAAAGCCCAATCTAGATTTATTTTCTCTCTCCATTCATTCTAGTCAGCCGAGAGTGGGAGCTCGGGGGGCGGAGCTTAATGACCCGAGCCCCGCCTCCAACGCTGTATCCAGTTGTTATTAAACGTCCATGGTTAGAAGCAGGAGTTGGGGTCAGAGGTCGTGGCTCTGGGGTCGGAGGTTGTGGCTCTGGACGGACGGACCCTGGAGACGCTTCCTGCTCTCTGGCGGCTGAACTCCCAGCAGGAAGTGGCTTCAGAGGGAGCGCTCCAGGAGGCCGGACGCCACTTCTTCAGGGTGTAGGGAGTCTTCACACGGCGCTTTATCTTCAGACTGCTATCTGCCAGAGAAACAGAAAGCTTTTCTTAGAGAGCTCAATCCATACATTTTTACATGTGAAGCTTTTCTATTGACGTTGATAAAAAGCATCAGATCTATAACCTCAAAGTAAATCCTGGATTTAAAAGCAGTGCCGATCGGGACTCAATGAGTTTTCTTCCTTCGATGAGTACAGCTCGCTGAGGCCACAGTGAACACGTTGTTCTTTAGGCTAAACAACAACTGATATGGAAACAAGCTGAATGTTTATACAAACAATAGAAGCTGATGTCTTTTGAATGTGTACTGACCTGAGAGGAGGCTGCTGGAGGACAGGTCCAGGGACCAGGGTCTCTCTCGTAGACCTGCAGGTTCTAGAGCTGGAGCTTCTGTGCTCTCCAGATCCTCTAAAGACCCGAAAGCTGCAGGTTTTGGATCTCCTGGGGCTGGATCCAGGTTCTGGGCAGCTGAGGGTCTGGCTCTGGAGGAAGAGGTTGCTCCTGGAGGTTTTGCTGAGCCAGGATCTGGATCTCTGCAGACCGGCACAAGAACTGGTGCTATACAAAGGGATCTTATGACACAGGGGCCCAGTTCGGAGTCCAGATGGGGTTCAGGTTTAGAGGACTGACTCTCCAGATGGGGTTCAGGTTTAGAGGACTGACTCTCCAGATGGGGTTTAGGTTTAGAGGAGGACTGGCTCTCTAGATGGGGTTCAGGTTTAGAGGAGGACTGGCTCTCTAGATGGGGTTCAGGTTTAGAGGAGGACTGGCTCTCTAGATGGGGTTCAGGTTTAGAGGAGGACTGGCTCTCTAGATGGGGTTCAGGTCTAGAGGAGGACTGATTCTCCAGATGGGGTTCAGGTCTAGAGGAGGACTGGCTCTCCAGATGGGGTTCAGGTCTAGAGGAGGACTGGCTCTCCAGATGGGGTTCAGGTCTAGAGGAGGACTGGCTCTCCAGATGGGGTTCAGGTCTAGAGGAGGACTGGCTCTCCAGATGGGGTTCAGGTCTAGAGGAGGACTGACTCTCCAGATGGGGTTCAGGTCTAGAGGAGGACTGACTCTCCAGATGGGGTTCAGGTCTAGAGGAGGACTGACTCTCCAGATGGGGTTCAGGTCTAGAGGAGGACTGGCTCTCTAGATGCGGTTCAGGTTTAGAGGACTGAGTCTCCAGATGGGGTTCAGGTTTAGAGGAGGACTGACTCTCCAGATGTGGTTCAGGTCTAAGACCCTGAGACTGGTTCCTCCTGTTGTTGTTGTTGTTGTTGACGTTAGATCTGGTCTCTGAGGCCTGATGCAGGTCTGGGTCCCTCCCCAGCAGGGGAGCGTTTTCATCAGGACTCGGGTTCAGCAGGTTAGTCCGGTTATCCTCGTCCTCCATCAGCATCAGAGGGTTTACCACCAGGACGGGGACCCCTGCACTATAACCGTGGGCGACGCTGGTCTTTGTCACCGTGGTTACCTGGTGGGGCTCTGTAGCCGTGGCGACCGTTACCGTGTTCATCTTAGCGACGCCGGTCTCCACCTGAAACACAGAAGTTTACCTGAGGTTCAAGATCAGGACTCACCTCAGAGACTCACCTGAGGTTCAGGATCAGGACTCACCTCAGAGACTCACCTGAGGTCCAGGATCAGGACTCACCTCAGAGACTCACCTGAGGTTCAGGATCAGGACTCACCTCAGAGACTCACCTGAGGTTCAGGATCAGGACTCACCTCAGAGACTCACCAGAGGTCCAGGATCAGGACTGTAACATCACTCTGTAAATAACTCATATACTTCTGTAATTTGAATTGTGTATTTCTTTATTTTAATATTACGCGTCTTTATTTACTCATGTTTGACTTGTGTCTCTGGCTGCAGCCACACGAGGACGATAACGGTGGTATCTGCTGCAGTTCTCCATCAGATAGACCAGGGGTTCTCAAACTTTTTGTTTATGCGGACCACTTTTTATTATCAAGGATTTTCGCGGACCACCTCATATGCAAACCGTAAAAACAAGAACATATATAAACGTAGTGCCAGATTCCAAGACTGAGGGCGAAGATTAGCTGGTTTTAGGCTCTCGTTAGCCACTGGCTCGTAGCACAGAACGCATACTGGCAAAGGCTCATCTTCAGTGCCTGTAGGGCAATCCCAGTTCCAAGTAGTTCTCATTGTATTTTCTCGTAATCTTCCCTTTCTTTGTTTTTTTCTGCGTAATCTGGCTTGGAGATGCCTCCGACTCACTCTCATTATCTTCATTAACGGTAGCGTTAACCTCTTTTCTCTTCAGAGAACCTGATGCTAGCCACCGATCCATGTTTGTGGTTTTGCACACGTAACCATGGGTAACCAGTGGTGAAATTAAGTGTTGTCCATAATTAACAATATCAAATATCTGCGTTTTAACACTACGTTTGTATATGTACTTATTTTTACAGTTTGCATATTTCCACGGACCACCTGCAGTACCCTCGCGGACCACCAGTGGTCTCCGTGTCTACGCCTATACGATCATTTCCTGATAACGATGAAGTAATCGCCCCGCCTCTCCCACCTCTCCTGCTCAGAGATCAGCTGCTGGGCTGTCAGAAGAGGGGGAGGAAAAGAGAGGCTCCGTTTTTTATTCTTATATTATTATAAAGAGTCGTTTTTCATTTGTTTTAAAGCTCAATACATAACAAAGAAGACCTTTGACGGCACTTTTCTAATTTTGTCCGGAAGATTTCAACTTTAACGGACATGTTGACCAGAAACTCTGCCGCACGGTCCCCTCGTCCCTTGGAAGAGGCGGAGAGATGGGTGTTTGTCATCTGCTGGTGGACTACCTGAGAGATTTACAGCAGGAGCAAACGCTTGCCTCGGGAAGGGGTAAAAAGATCCAGAGCGTCCACAGCGGAGAATAAACAGAAGGGCAACCATGGCAACCATGCGCGGGAAGTCTTCTTCGCTGCTTTTGTGGCAGACTACAGCGCCACTTACAGGCCTGGCATATGTACTACAGCATATTTCCGAGCGGTCTCGTGTGAACAGACACGTGTCTGGTGCCTGTTGCGTGTGTCCCCCCCTGCTGTACCTGTCTGAGGTTGGACCGGGTCCCCCCTGCTGTACCTGTACCTGTCTGAGGTTGGACCGGGTCCCCCCTGCTGTACCTGTACCTGTCTGAGGTTGGACCGGGTCCCCCCTGCTGTACCTGTACCTGTCTGAGGTTGGACCGGGCCCCACCCTGCTGTACCTGTACCTGTCTGAGGTAGGACCGGGTCCCCCCTGCTGTACCTGTACCTGTCTGAGGTTGGACCGGGTCCCCCCTGCTGTACCTGTACCTGTCTGAGGTAGGACCGGGTCCCCCCTGCTGTACCTGTACCTGTCTGAGGTTGGACCGGGCCCCACCCTGCTGTACCTGTCTGAGGTTGGACCGGGTCCCCCCTGCTGTACCTGTCTGAGGTTGGACCGGGTCCCCCCCTGCTGTACCTGTCTGAGGTTGGACCGGGTCCCCCCCTGCTGTACCTGTTTGAGGTTGGACCGGTGCCTCCCCAGCTTCAGGTGGCAGGACGCTGGGTCCGGGTTCTGCAGGTGGAGGCTGGTGGGTCTCTGGGGCAGGTTCTGCTGAAGAGCCAGACTCTGCAGGACCTGATGGTTCAGCAGCTCGGCAGGATGGTGGTCCTCCAACACCCTTGCATCCAAACTCAGGTTCAGGTTCTGATCCACCTGTAGAGACGGGAGGTTAGTGTGGTGTGGGACGGGGGGAGGACAGAGGATCACCTAATCAGAGGGGGAGGACAGAGGACAGAGGACAGAGGATCACCTGTTCAGGGTCCAGCTTGCTGGTCTCCAGGTCTTCTTGTGTGCGCTGCAGGCAGACTCTGGGCACAGCATCACCTGGAGGACATGGGCAGCAGGAGGACAGCAGGAGGACAGCAGGGGGACAGCAGGGGGACAGCAGGGGGACGTACAGGTCAGAACAGGGTGACTTTATCTTCAGTGTTAAATAACAACATGAAATACATCAATATATATAAACCTATATAACATGGAGAGATCCCATTGGCTTGTTGTGGGGGGACAAGGCGTGCGTCTGTCTGTCTGTCTGTCTGTCTGTCTGTCTGTCTGTCTGTCTGTCTGTCTGTCTGTCTGTCTGTCTGTCTGTCTGTCTGTCTGTCTGTCTGTCTGTCTGTCTGTCTGTCTGTCTGTCTGTCTGTCTGTCTGTCTGTCTGTCTGTCTGTCTGTCTGTCTGTCTGTCTGTCTGTCTGTCTGTCTGTCTGTCTGTCTGTCTGTCTGTCTGTCTGTCTGTCTGTCTGTCTGTCTGTCTGTCTGTCTGTCTGTCTGTCTGTCTGTCTGTCTGTCTGTCTGTCTGTCTGTCTGTCTGTCTGTCTGTCTGTCTGTCTGTCTGTCTGTCTGTCTGTCTGTCTGTCTGTCTGTCTGTCTGTCTGTCTGTCTGTCTGTCTGTCTGTCTGTCTGTCTGTCTGTCTGTCTGTCTGTCTGTCTGTCTGTCTGTCTGTCTGTCTGTCTGTCTGTCTGTCTGTCTGTCTGTCTGTCTGTCTGTCTGTCTGTCTGTCTGTCT
>NC_136904.1:96300823-96305823 GCF_949606895.1 Notothenia rossii | reverse complement strand
AGGGAGAGAGAGAGAGAGAGAGACAGGGAGAGAGAGAGACAGGGAGAGAGAGAGAGAGACAGGGAGAGAGAGAGAGACAGAGACAGGGAGAGAGAGAGAAACAAAATATTATTATTATTTCAAAAGAGAAACTCCAAACATTAGAAGAAACTATTAAAGACCACCAGGACCCCCTTGATTTCCCAATGACTTGGGAAGAGTCGACCACACAGACACAATCTCTCCGGCCAAGGAAAGCTTGTGGCCCAGACAACATTCAAAAGGAAATGCTCAGATGCAGCACCCCAGAGATGCAGGGTACAGTGTTAAAGCTGTTCAGTATCATATTGCAGTCAGGATGTTTCCATCTGGTGCAAAGGGCTCATCTCCCCCATTCATAAGAGTGGAGACAAATCAGACCCTAAGAACTACCGTGGCATCTGTGTCAGCAGCTGTCTGGAACATTATTCTGTAGTATTCTAAATAAAAGAATACAAGATTTCCTTAACCGACAATCCATCTTGAGTCCAAATCAAATTGGCTTCCTTCCAAAACACCGCACCACCGACCATGTATATACCCTTCACACTTTAGTTAACAAACATGTACACCAAACAAAACATGGTAAGATATTCACTTGTTTCATTGATTTCAAAAAAGCTTTGGACTCTATTTGGCACGAAGGGCTCTATTATAGACTTCTACATTGTGGTATAGGGGGCAAAATGTACCATCTGGTTAAATCAATGTATTTAGGGAATAAGTGTGCTGTTCAAACTGGAGACAAACAAACTGAATTCTTCACCCAGAGAAGAGGTGTTCGTCAGGGTTGCAATTTAAGTCCCACTTTATTTAATATATATATAAATGAACTTGCTGTTCAGTTGGATCACTGTGCTGCTCCTGGCCTCTCCCTCCTAGAGAGAGAGGTGAAGTGTCTGCTTTATGCTGATGACCTTGTTCTGCTGTCTCCTACTGAACAAGGACTCCAACAACAGCTGGACATAGGAGACCAGTACTGTAAGAACTGGGCCCTGGCAGTCAATATGAAGAAAACTAATGTCATGGTTTTCCAAAAACGCCCCAGATGTCAGGAGAACAAATACCAGTTTACCAGAAATAATCATATCATGGAACATAGTATGAGTTACACCTACCTCGGTTTAACCATAACAGCATCAGGAAGTTTCAACATGGCAGTGAATGCACTCAAAGAAAAAGCCAGAAGAGCTCTTAATGCAATTAAGAGAACATTTTATAATGTCCAAATTCCAATTCAAATCTGGCTCAAAATCTTTGATAGTGTGATCCAGCCCATTGCGCTGTACGGTAGTGAAGTATGGGGTCCACTCAGTCACCAGAGCTATACCCGCTGGGACAAACATCCAACAGAGTCTTTACATGCACAATTCTGCAGATACATTTTACGTGTTCGGAGAAAAACACCAACAAATGCATGTAGAGCAGAATTAGGCAGATACCCACTGATCATTAACACTCAAAAGAGAGCACTGACATTCTTTAACCACCTTAGGTCCAGCCCCCGAGACCCCCTCCACTCCAAAGCCCCCCAAAGCCAAGAGCTAACCCCAGAGAAGAGTCCCCTATGTCAGCTGGTGCTGAGGCTAGCTGCCCCCTCTCAGAGCCACTCTGACCAGTCTCTCAACAACACTGCTCTCCAAACACCAATCACAGTCAAACGCATTATAACACAATGTAAAGACAACTATTTACAACATTGGGAAGAAGAAAGTAAAAGCCAAAGTAGATTAGAATGTTACCTGGCTCTAAACAGAGAGTATGAGCTGGCAGAGTATCTCTCTACTGTCAGAGATAGAAAGCAGAGACAGATCCTAACCAAGTACAGGCTCAGTGACCACAAACTGGCAATCGAAACAGGAAGACTCAAAAGATCCTGGCAACCAAAAGAGAACAGAACATGTGGTCACTGTACGACAGGTGAGACTGAGACAGAGATGCACTTCCTCCTGAAGTGCCAAACATTCAACCAAGTAAGGAGCATTTATTGGAACAAGTTGAACTCTGTAATCCCAGGTTTCAAGGAGGTTGATGACCTCTCAAGACTGAGAGTACTCCTAGGAGAAGGAGACAAGGCACACCTTGCTGCCCAATATGTATACACATGCCACAACCTGAGGGACAGTGAATGAGACTCACACACACACACACACACACACACACACACACACACACACACACACACACACACACACACACACACACACACACACACACACACACACACACACACACACACACACACACACACACACACACACACACACACACACACACACACACACACACACACACACACACACACACACACACACACGTTGAAATGTAATTGTATCACTGTATATATATATCATCAATAATATGTAAACATTTGTTTTTTACTTTGTCACACTTAACACGGTCATATATCTCACTGTACATAAACCAACATGGAAAGTACAAAACTGTCTGATTTAAGATTTACAAGCTGGAATGTTAGGGGACTCAATAAGCTAACCAAACTGAAACAGGTAATGAATAGACTTAAAAACCTACAATCTAAAATAATCTTTCTTCAGGAAACTCATATCACAGTCACCGAAATTAAACAAGTACAGCGAAGATGGCCTGGCCAAGTTATACAGGCCACATATAATAACTCCGCTCGAGGTGTACTTATTCTTATTCATAAAACAATTCCCTTTCAACTTATTAATACTATCCGGGACCCCCAAGGACGATTTGTAATTGCTCAGGGTAGGATCCTTTCTCGGGCACTGAATTTAGTCAGCATATATGGTCCTAACGAGGATAACCCACGATGTTTTGAAGATTTCTTTTTGACCTTGTCTTCATTATATGGCCTGAATATTATCGGTGGAGATTTCAATTGCACTTTGAACCCATCGATAGACCGATCTACAAAATGTGATCCCTATAAAAAACAGTCTAGAAAAACAATTTTACAATACATCACAGACTTCAATTTATCTGAAATCTGGAGAAAACTCAACCTAGATAAATTGGAATATTCATGCTACTCCGGATTACATAAGTCCAGGTCTCGAATTGATTATTTTTTGGTTTCACAAGAACTGGTATCCAGTATTAAGAAGTGTTGGTATGATTGTATAGTTATTAGTGATCACTCCCCCATTTCTATGTCTGTACAAATTGAAAAGCTTCAGCAGTCTCCCACTTATTGGCGTTTACAAGTGAAGTGGCTTAAACATCCAAAATGTATCAAATATGTTAAAGATAAGATTGACGACTATTTTCAGATTAATACTAATCAAACTAATGCATGTATTAGATGGGAAGCCTTCAAGGCATATATTAGAGGGCACATTATTAGCTTCACAAGCACTACAAACAAAAAACAAAAAGCAGAAATTAATGAATTGGAGAAACAAATAAAATCTTTGGAAATAGATATAAATAATAATGAGGACCTTGAAAAAGAAAAACAGTTACTAATTTTAAGAACGGAATACAATAAACTAACATCTGATAGAGCAGCAAAAAGCTTACTGTGGTTGAATCAGGCCTTTTATGATCAGGGAGAAAAGGCCGGCAAACTGTTAGCTTGGAGAATCAAAAAAATACAATCTGAAAGAGCCATTAATGGCATAACTACCCAATCAGGACAGATATCAAACGATCCCCTAGATATTAATAATACATTTAAAGAATGTTATCAGTCACTGTACAGGTCAGAATGCTCCCCCACACCTACTCACAGAGATACCTTTCTTAATCAGCTCCAATTTAAAACTCTCACAGAGGAGGTTAAGGAGGACCTGGATGAGGACATAACGGTGGAAGAGCTTTTGCAAGCCATAAAAAGTATTAACTCAGGCAAAGCTCCAGGGCCTGATGGCCTTCCAATAGAGTTTTATCAAACTTTCCAAATGCAGTTGTTGATCCCTCTTTTGAATATGTTCAAAGAGTCATTAAATGATGGTATATTGCCACCAACTTTAAGACTTGCTACAATAATTCTTATTTTGAAACCTGGAAAAATACCGACCACCTGCTCTTCTTACAGGCCCATCAGTCTTATGGGAGTAGACACAAACATATTGTGTAAAGTCCTTGCTAAAAGGTTAGACCCATACGTCTCTCTTTGGTACATAATGACCAGAATGGGTTCGTACAGGGTCGTCAGGGATTTCATAATATCAGAAGGGTCCTCAACATAATCCACTTCAAAAATAACAACAGGGATACAGCGCTTTTATCTCTAGATGCTAGACAAGCGTTCGATAGAATCGAGTGGCCTTACTTGTTTAATTTGTTACCAAGATATGGACTTGGGGGGACATTTATAAAATGGATAAAACTATTATACACTAACCCCACAGCACGTGTAATGACAAATAACAATTTATCAAGCTTGTTTACACTAGAGAGGTCAACCCGCCAGGGCTGTCCTCTCTCTCCACTATTGTTCGTTTTGGCCATCGAACCTTTGGCCATGTCCATTAGAGCAGAAACTGATTTGTCAGGTATAACAATTGGAGAACATGAACACAGGATATCGTTATATGCAGACGATGTGATTCTTTTTTTGTCTGATTTATCAAACAGTGTCCAGACATTATTACATTTAATTAATACATTCGGTCAGTTTTCTGGATACAATATTAATAATGAGAAGTCTTCTATACTTTTCCTGAATAAAGAAGAAAGAGCCAATCCAGTGATAAGTACATCCTTTCTTAATGCGAGGGAGGGCTTTACCTACCTTGGAATTAAGATTACCCCCCAAATTAATACAGTTGTTAATGCAAACTACGACCCGTTGATAAGAGAGGTACAAGACCTACTTGAAAAATGGACAACAATGCCAATATCAATGATTGGTCGGATCAACATTATTAAGATGACTACATTACCAAAGTTCTTATATCTTTTTCAGTCACTCCCAATGCCACTACCAAAATCGTTTTTTAAAGAAATGAATACTGCATTTAGTAGATTTATCTGGAACAATAGAAAAC
>NC_136904.1:96210823-96295823 GCF_949606895.1 Notothenia rossii | reverse complement strand
TGAGTTCAACATGTAAGAAGTAGAAAGTACAGGTATTTGAGTTCAACATGTAAGAAGTAGAAAGTACAGGTATTAGAGTTCAACATGTAAGAAGTAGAAAGTACAGGTATTTGTGTTCAACATGTAAGAAGTAGAAAGTACAGGTATTTGAGTTCAACATGTAAGAAGTAGAAAGTACAGGTATTTGAGTTCAACATGTAAGAAGTAGAAAGTACAGGTATTTGAGTTCAACATGTAAGAAGTAGAAAGTACAGGTATTTGAGTTCAACATGTAAGAAGTAGAAAGTACAGGTATTTGAGTTCAACATGTGAGAAGTAGAAAGTACAGGTATTTGAGTTCAACATGTAAGAAGTAGAAAGTACAGGTATTTGAGTTCAACATGTAAGAAGTCAAAGTCAAAAGTCAAAAATTCGTCAGAAAAATAAGTAGTGGAGTAAAGTACTGATACCAGAAACATGTAATTAAGTACAGGAACAAAGTATTTTTACTCCACTCCGTCCCACCTCTGTTGTCTCACCTGTGTGTGTGTGTGTGTGTGTGTGTGTGTGTGTGTGTGTGTGTGTGTGTGTGTGTGTGTGTGTGTGTGTGTGTGTGTGTGTGTGTGTGTGTGTGTGTCTCACCTGTGTGCCTCTGGTCGGGGGGCAGCTCAGGGGGAGGGGCTTCACTGAACTCTGTGTTGCAGAGGTCTTTGTTGCAGCAGCAGAACCTGTAGCTTTCAGTCTGGATGTGAGAGGGCATCGCTGTTACTAGGCAACGGTCGCCATTACACTCCTGCTGGTCCTCAGCGTTAGGCCAGCAGCCTGGGAAACAGGAAGCAGGTCTTAAAACTCTATTTGCACTAAATTAATCAGGAACTAGACACCCTAACTCAAAGAGTCTCAGGCTGTTAGGATCTTTTAGACTCTTCAGGATTCTTCAAGACTCTTTGAGGATCTATGGGACTCTCTTGGACTCTCTTGGACACTTAAATATAGTGTACGCTGACGCCTGGTCGGTGGTAAAGCAGACAGGTTCACAAGTTGAATTAACTGCGATCTAACAGTAACTTCAGCATGGGACCAGAACCGGTCTCATTTCAGTGGAAAACAGGACATCTAAGGTCCTTTGAGGTATTTGATGATTTTTAACGACTCTTTGAACCCTTAGATGTTTTTGGAATATATGGGACTCTGTGGGCCTCTGTGGGACCCTGTGGGATTATGTGGGACCCTGTGGGATTATGTGGGCCTCTGTGGGACCCTGTGGGATTCTGTGGGCCTCTGTGGGACCCTGTGGGACCCCAAAGACCCCCACGTAACGGGGAGAAACTCAGCTAACTGAAGATACGAAAACAAATTACCGAAAGGAACACAAGGCTAACACCAAGCCTCTGAATTAGCACTAAGCGAAAGAGTGCTAACGCACTTAGCACAGAAGTCACGGTCTAAATACTTTATTACTTATCGGATCTGCACAAACAATATATCAGATTAAAGCTGAGACTCCACAGATTCTAGAGGCATAAGTATCATCCCTGAGCGATCAGAACTCAGGGCAGCGAAGTCAAACCAAGACAACACACAACGTAGCTTTGCTGAGCCAAAACGGAAAATATGTCTCACCTTTGCTGTTTTCTGATCAAAAGTTCTGTTCAATGGCATTCAAAGGATAAAAACTCTGCTGAAGGTGAATCCAATGTGTCTGTGTCACTTTGAAACCATTACTGACAATCCATCATCGTATTTATGGCAAAAAGCCTAGTTTTCAGTTTTCAGAGTGTAACGTAGCTTTGGGTTTGGGCAAGCTGCGTGCGCATCACTCTCACTCCTCATGCTAACGTGTAGGTGGATTTAGGAACTTCCCCTCGATTCCATTGGCTCTAACGGTTCAAAAGAGGTGTCAATCATCAAAATCGACCGATGGGTTCAAATGCACCCAAATGACCCCAGAAGTGGGTTTTTTATAAACCTCTCTCAAAAGGTCAAATGTCACTTGTTTTGCATCAATCTCGATACAGGGTACTTACTATATGTTGTAGTTTGGATTCCTAAAGCTTTTAGTCGACCATCCCATCCTTCAAGGGTGGTTTTCACTAGAAGTCATGGTTTATTTTTGGACGGACACAATAAGTTACATTCTTTTACGATGTTCAATCTGAATTTACTTTCAAATGAAAACATCTATATTGATTCTGACTCTTCTACATCCAACTCACAGGTTTATCATTACTTTGAGAGAAAAGATTATTAGTTTAACCCTTTTAGAAGATATGATCATTTGTTCTGGAAATGTCATTTTCGAGCCTGAGACCTGAAAAACAGGCTCAGGGCTGAACAGGTTAAGACTCTGAACTCTTTAAGACTCTTTGGGACTGTGTGTGTGTGTGTGTGTGTGTGTGTGTGTGTGTGTGTGTGTGTGTGTGTGTGTGTGTGTGTGTGTGTGTGTGTGTGTGTGTGTGTGTGTGATCACCTTGCCCCTCCAGATGTATTTCCCCATCTGGTCTCTTTTGCCACACTCCATAGCAGCGGGATCCGTGGATGCAGCGCACCGTGCCGTTCTCCTGCACCTCTCCTCGCTCATTGGCAGCCGTGCTGTGAGGCTCCAACGCCTGCGGCTGATCCGTGAAGGCACACTCTCTGACCCCCACCTGTAGACCTGAACACACACACACACACACACCTGTAGACCTGAACACACACATGTAATAACACACACCTGGAGTAACACACACCTGTAGACCTGAACACACACACACACACACACCTGTAGACCTGAACACACACTCTCTGACCCCCACCTGTAGACCTGAACACACACTCTGACCCCCACCTGTAGACCTGAACACACACTCTCTGACCCCCACCTGGAGACCTGAACACACACACACACACACACACACACACACACACACACACACACCTGTAGACCTGAACACACACTCTCTGACCCCCACCTGGAGACCTAAACACACACACACACACACACACACACACACACACACACACACACACACCTGTAGACCTGAACACACACTCTCTGACCCCCACCTGGAGACCTGAACACACACACACACACACACACACACACACACCTGTAGACCTGAACACACACTCTCTGACCCCCACCTGGAGACCTGAACACACACACACACACACACACACACACACACACACACACACACACACACACGTAGACCTGAACACACACATGTAATAACACACACCTGTAGACCTGAACACACACTCTCTGACCTCCACCTGTAGACCTGAACACACACATGTAGTCCTAAACAAACACATGTAGACCTGAAGACCTGAACACACACATGTAGACCTGAACACACACATGAAGACCTGAACACACACATGTAGACCTGAAGACCTAAACACACACATGTAGACCTGAACACACACATGTAGACCTGAACACACACATGTAGACCTGAACACACACATGTAGTCCTAAACAAACACATGTAGACCTGAAGACCTGAACACACACATGTAGACCTGAACACACACATGAAGACCTGAACACACACATGTAGACCTGAAGACCTAAACACACACATGTAGACCTGAACACACACATGTAGACCTGAACACACACATGTAGACCTGAACACACACATGTAGACCTGAACATACACATGTAGACCTGAAGACCTAAACACACACATGTAGACCCGAACACACACATGTAGACCTGAACACACACACATAGACCTGAACACACAGACCTGAACACACACATGTAGACCTAAACACACACATGTAGACCTAAACACACACACATAGACCTGAACACACACATGTAGACCTGAACACACACATGTAGACCTGAACACACACATGTAGACCTGAAGACCTAAACACACACATGTAGACCCGAACACACACATGTAGACCTGAACACACACACATAGACCTGAACACACAGACCTAAACACACACATGTAGACCTAAACACACACACATAGACCTGAACACACACATGTAGACCTGAACACACACATGTAGACCTGAACACACACATGTAGACCTAAACACACACATGTAGACCTAAACACACACATGTAGACCTGAACACACACACATAGACCTGAACACACACATGTAGACCTGAACACACACATGTAGACCTGAAGACCTAAACACACACATGTAGACCTGAACACACACACGTAGACCTGAACACACACACGTAGACCTAAACACACACATGTAGACCTAAACACACACATGTAGACCTGAACACACACATGTAGACCTAAACACACACATGTAGACCTGAACACACACATGTAGACCTGAACACACACACATAGACCTGAACACACACATGTAGACCTGAACACACACATATAGACCTAAACACACACATGTAGACCTAAACACACACATGTAGACCTGAACACACACATGTAGACCTGAAGACCTAAACACACACATGTAGACCTGAACACACACGTAGACCTGAACACACACATGTAGACCTGAACACACACACGTAGACCTGAACACACACACGTAGACCTGAACACACACATGTAGACCTAAACACACACATGTAGACCTGAACACACACACATAGACCTGAACACACACATGTAGACCTGAACACACACATGTAGACCTGAACACACACATGTAGACCTAAACACACACATGTAGACCTGAACACACACACGTAGACCTGAACACACACATGTAGACCTAAACACACACATGTAGACCTAAACACACACATGTAGACCTGAACACACACATGTAGACCTGAACACACACACGTAGACCTAAACACACACATGTAGACCTGAACACACACATGTAGACCTGAAGACCTAAACACACACACGTAGACCTGAACACACACATGTAGACCTAAACACACACATGTAGACCTAAACACACACATGTAGACCTAAACACACACATGTAGACCTAAACACACACATGTAGACCTGAACACACACATGTAGACCTAAACACACACATGTAGACCTGAACACACACATGTAGACCTAAACACACACATGTAGACCTGAACACACACATGTAGACCTGAACACACACACATAGACCTGAACACACACATATAGACCTAAACACACACATGTAGACCTAAACACACACATGTAGACCTGAACACACACATGTAGACCTGAACACACACATGTAGACCTGAAGACCTAAACACACACATGTAGACCTGAACACACACACGTAGACCTAAACACACACATGTAGACCTGAACACACACACGTAGACCTGAACACACACACGTAGACCTGAACACACACATGTAGACCTGAACACACACACGTAGACCTGAACACACACACGTAGACCTGAACACACACACGTAGACCTGAACACACACACGTAGACCTAAACACACACATGTAGACCTAAACACACACATGTAGACCTGAACACACACACATAGACCTGAACACACACATGTAGACCTGAACACACACATGTAGACCTGAACACACACATGTAGACCTGAAGACCTAAACACACACATGTAGACCTGAACACACACATGTAGACCTGAACACACACACGTAGACCTGAACACACACATGTAGACCTAAACACACACATGTAGACCTGAACACACACATGTAGACCTGAACACACACACGTAGACCTAAACACACACATGTAGACCTGAACACACACATGTAGACCTGAAGACCTAAACACACACACGTAGACCTGAACACACACATGTAGACCTAAACACACACATGTAGACCTAAACACACACATGTAGACCTAAACACACACATGTAGACCTAAACACACACATGTAGACCTGAACACACACATGTAGACCTAAACACACACATGTAGACCTGAACACACACATGTAGACCTAAACACACACATGTAGACCTGAACACACACATGTAGACCTGAACACACACACATAGACCTGAACACACACATATAGACCTAAACACACACATGTAGACCTAAACACACACATGTAGACCTGAACACACACATGTAGACCTGAACACACACATGTAGACCTGAAGACCTAAACACACACATGTAGACCTGAACACACACACGTAGACCTAAACACACACATGTAGACCTGAACACACACACGTAGACCTGAACACACACACGTAGACCTGAACACACACATGTAGACCTGAACACACACACGTAGACCTGAACACACACATGTAGACCTGAACACACACACGTAGACCTGAACACACACACGTAGACCTGAACACACACACGTAGACCTGAACACACACATGTAGACCTGAACACACACACGTAGACCTGAACACACACATGTAGACCTGAACACACATGTCTTCTGGCCAATCAGAATCAAGATAACGGCGTGGTGTTGTTAGAGGAAGTCCAGACGGAGAATACTTTTGCTGTAGTACATCTCTACATCGATACAACATTCAAAACGTAATGAAATAAGACCCCACGGTTTGATGAGTGATAGGTGTGTGGGCTGTCTCTCATTTTGACTCACAGAACAATGGGGGCTATCCACCCTTATCCACAATGTAAAGTCATTCACACAGCCTCTCCCCTCTTCTCTCTGTGAGGAGCAGCAGGTTCAGCTTTCAGAACAAAGTAACAAAAAACAGACCCCCCTGCAGGGGTTGGGTTTTCAGCATCTCAACTCTTTCACCTGTGGGGACATTTCAGGATTGGCTCCAGGTCGCCCTTTTTATTTACTACAGTTCAATTTGGATTGAGACAGGGAAATAATCTAAACCTCACGCGTGGCGTTTCACTGTCAAGGGGGGCGGGTATGTAATTACATTGCAAATACTGACTTGAGCCCCTCCTCTGTATGGGTTAGCCCTACCATAGATTACCCAACACAGATACTCCGGGGCCGCCACTGCCGACCCGTACTGCACATGCGCAGATCTAAGATCCAGTAGAAATGATAAAAAGTAAAAGTCTGCTGCTCATTGTTCTACTAGGCCAAGATAGAGTCAAAGAGTATCTGAGAGTGAGAGTGTGTTAATTCATATATTTGGCAGTTTGTGTAAGTCTGTAGATGTGTGTGTGTGTGTCATGTATAGGCCTCTCACGATAATTAATTTTGTTGGATACATTTTCCCGGAAATGATTGCGATAAACGATAATATTGTCGGCACCGTTGTATGACCATTTGAGACCACTGACATAATGATAATATATAATAATAGTTCAAGTACATCCTTTCAAACTGCTAGTCACCTCCTCAAGTAAATGGCAATTTATCGACTTCATTTTTATTTATCGTACGATAAGTCAATTAATTGCTTATCGCGACAGGCACACAATAAAACAGTGGAAACAAACATGTGTTTGACTTTCATTAGTGAATGAGACTGTGTGCCCTTTAGAGTCTGTGTCCAATATTGTGTATCTGTATATATTGTATATCCTATATATGCTAAGGTCCCGCTACTGACACGATAGCAGTCATTTCGTGTGCATATAACACACACATGTAGACCTGAACACACACATGTAGACCTGAACACACACATGGAGACCTGAACACACACATGTAGACCTGAACACACACATGTAGACTTAAACACACATGTAGACCTGAACACACACATGTAGACCTGAACACACACATGGAGACCTGAACACACACATGTAGACCTGAACACACACATGTAGACCTGAACACACACATTGAGACCTGAACACACACATGTAGACCTGAACACACACATGTAGACCTAAACACACACATGTAGACCTGAACACACACATGTAGACCTGAACACACACATGTAGACCTGAACACACACATGTAGACCTGAACACACACATGTAGACCTAAACACACACATGTAGACCTAAACACACACATGTAGACCTGAACACACACATGTAGACCTGAACACACACATGTAGACCTAAACACACACATGTAGACCTAAACACACACATGTAGACCTGAACACACACATGTAGACCTGAACACACACATGTAGACCTAAACACACACATGTAGACCTAAACACACACATGTAGACCTGAACACACACATGTAGACCTGAACACACACATGTAGACCTAAACACACACATGTAGACCTAAACACACACATGTAGACCTAAACACACACATGTAGACCTGAACACAAACATGTAGACCTACACACACATGTAGACCTGAACACAAACATGTAGACCTACACACACATGTAGACCTGAACACACACATGTAGACCTGAATGAATCCTTCAGGAAAGCCAGTGGAAGGAACACTCGTCACATATCATGAAAATATGCTGCTGAGATTAACATGTCATGTGGTCACTGTGAGGAGACACTGTCTGTTTAGTCTACTGTAACACACACACGCTCACACACACACACACACAGAGACACGCTCACACACACGCTCACACACACACACACGCTCACACGCGCTCACACACACACACAAACAATGAGAGGAAGGTGGAATGTGTGCTTCCTCGTCTTATCAAGCACATCACAACAAAAACACAAAAACTGACAGACTGGCTGACGACAGAGTGTGTGTGTGTGTGTGTGTGTGTGTGTGTGTGTGTGTGTTTATGACATGAGTTAATTGCAGTAGTGATTCATTTTGATCTGTGTTCCTGTAACACACCCATAGATTTCCTTCCATGGTACAATACATACTTTTTTCTTTAACCTTAATATAACTAGGCAGAAAGCTAAGCTAGAACTCAGTGTTTGTGCTAAGCTAGGCTAACAGCCCCCCTCTCCCTCCAGTGTTTGTGCTAAGCTAGGCTAACAGCCTCCCTCTGCCTCCAGTGTTTGTGCTAAGCTAACATTTTACCTCTGCCTCCAGTGTTTGTGCTAAGCTAACATTTTACCTCTGCCTCCAGTGTTTGTGCTAAGCTAACATTTTACCTCTGCCTCCAGTGTTTGTGCTAAGCTAACATTTTACCTCTGCCTCCAGTGTTTGTGCTAAGCTAACATTTTACCTCTGCCTCCAGTGTTTGTGCTAAGCTAACATTTTACCTCTGCCTCCAGTGTTTGTGCTAAGCTAACATTTTACCTCTGCCTCCAGTGTTTGTGCTAAGCTAGCTTAACAGTTTTGCTCTGCTTCTAGTGTTTGTGCTAAGCTAGGCTAACAGTTTCCCTCTGCTTTTAGTGTTCGTGCTAAGCTAGGCTAACAGTTTCCCTATGTCTAAGTGATTGATGCTAAGCTAGCTGAATGAGTGTGTTGTGATGATATGAAGAAGTGTCTGAACTGACCGATGGCAGCAGGAAGAAGCAGGAAACACACTGCTAACACGGAGGCCATGTTGGATCCTCAGGTTTAATCGCTGCTGACTTCACTCCTCCATGGCATCTCTGATCCAGGTGAGACCTGAAGTAAACACACAAACACACCTTTATACAGAAACACAGAATCACAGGAAACACCAGAGACTGGAGAGAGGAGCAATGTGTTATCCACTTAGCGACTGGTCTGACACACAGAGGTCTTTAATGTCCGTCCATATTATAACCAATCAGATTCCTTTATACATGCTGCATTGTTGGCTCCTCCAACAATACAGCATGTATAAACAAACCCTAACCCTCAGGTCAGAAGAATGTCACCAATAACACCTTTGAATCTTTCACCTTTGAATCTTTCACCTTTGAATATCACCACCTCATGCATTACCCTTTGTTACATCACAAGTTAACTGACGTCTTGTGTTGCTGTAACGGCCCGTCCACACTACGTTTTCAAAAAAAGCTTGCCGACGGGCGTGTCTGAAGCTCGACCAACAACCAATCACATGAATCTCCCGCCCCTGACACACAAGCAGCGGTTTGATTGGCTAGAGCTAATACTGGCATATGATTTGATTGGCTGATGCTTCCACCGGAAGCTTCATTAGCTTCAAAAGTTGAACATTGCTCAACTTTTGCTGAAACGCCAGGAAAGCTCCGCTCTGCTACCCACAATTCAGTTCGGCGAAAAGCGAGGCAACGTGACGTCACCCCATTCAAAGTGAATGGGCAGACGCGTTGGAAAGCGTTGTTGAAGCTGTCGAAGCTGTAGTGTGGACGGGCCGTAACGCTTCATTATGCTAATGAGGCGTTATGTAAAGAGTGGTCAAATCTAATCTAACTGTGATGTTTACACGACTCTGGAAGAAGGCAAATATATCCTGTTAGCTAATAATGACATTACTACTAATATGGTATAAAGTCCTCCTCCAGCAGAGAAACATGAATATATATAGGACATAAAACTAATGAAACAGATGAAATAAAATAATGAGTTAACCTGCATCACCTTATCAATACCTGTCTTTGACCTTCATGGGCCATAAGTCTCTTTCTAACACACCTGTAATACACACACACACATTAATACACACACACACACACACTAATGATACACACACACACACACACATACACACATTTACAGACACACAAACACATACACACACATTAATACACACACAAACACACATTAACATACACACACTAACACACACATTAACACAAACACCACAGACACACATTACAAAAAACACAAGTGTGTAATGTGTGTGTTAATAATGTGTGTGTGTGTGTGTGTGTGTGTGTGTGTGTGTGTGTGTGTGTGTGTGTGTGTGTGTGTGTGTGTGTGTGTGTGTGTGTGTGTGTGTGTGTGTGTGTGTGTGTGTCTCTTCATATTACCGGTAAAATATCACCTGATCACCTTCGAAAATTACCGGTACCGTTTTTAGAGCTGAGGACAGAAGGGAGTGGCGCGCGCACACACACAGACACACACACTCACACACACACGCACACACACACACACACGTGCGCGCGCGCTTGCGTTAAAGGTGTGAGATATCTTCTAGATCTGGTTCTCACCTTGAGTCTGCTCGGTTCTGCAGGAGAACTGTTTGTCTGAGTCTCTCTCTCTGTGTCCCTGGTCCTGGTTTGGCTTGGCTCGGCTCGGGTCCAGCTGTCGGTCCAGTTGCAGAACGGATCCGCAGAAATGAAGCTGCGTGTCGGTGTTTCAGAAAGACACCTGAAGGCACCACACACTGAGCTTCCGGACACTGTCACAATAAAAGCCCAATAAAAAGATGCTTTTATTTTGTAAATGTGTTGATGGAGAAGAACAGTAACAAGCATCCTACTAAGAGCCATGGTGTCTGCTGACAGGAGATCCATCAAGAGGAGACAAACAGAGAGATGGGAAGTCCCGTGTTAGAAACGCGCAGCAAAGGGGAATCTAAAGAGGCGAGCAATAATAAAGAGAACAAAAGCAAACATTAGTAAAGCAAAGAGAAACCAGTCCTAAACATCAGAGGAGGTCAGAGGTCAGGTGGACTGAAGGTAGCCCTTCAGCATGTGCTGCAGGATATGGTTCATGGCCTTCTCATTGTGTCAGAACAGAAGAGTGTTTAGTCCAACATGACTCAGAACCAGAACCAGGTGTATCTCAGGTGGGTTCACACGGACCAGGAACTGGACTTGGTGCCGTGGGGCAGACATCAAAGGAGAACAAACATTAACAACACAGATAGAGAACTATTTTAAGAAAAATATAATAACATTAAAAATAATAAAACATTTAGTAAGCGGGAGGGGGCCTCACCTAGCAGAGGGGGGGGGGGGGCTCACCATGCAGAGGGGGGGGGGCTCACCATGCAGGGGGGGGGGGGGGGCTCACCATGCAGAGGGGGGGGGGCTCACCATGCAGAGGGGGGGGCCTCACCATGCAGAGGGGGGGGCCTCACCTAGCAGAGGGGGGGGGCCTCACCATGCAGAGGGAGGGGGCCTCACCATGCAGAGGGAGGGGGCCTCACCATGCAGAGGGGGGGGGCCTCACCTAGCAGAGGGGGGGGGCCTCACCATGCAGAGGGAGGGGGCCTCACCTAGCAGAGGGGGGGGGCCTCACCATGCAGAGGGGGGGGTCACCTTGCAGAGGGGGGGGCCTCACCATGCAGAGGGGGGGGGCCTCACCATGCAGAGGGGGGGGATCACCTTGCAGAGGGGGGGGCCTCACCATGCAGAGGGAGGGGGCCTCACCTAGCAGAGGGGGGGGGGCCTCACCATGCAGAGGGGGGGGTCACCTTGCAGAGGGGGGGGCCTCACCATGCAGAGGGGGGGGGCCTCACCATGCAGAGGGGGGGGGATCACCTTGCAGAGGGGGGGGCCTCACCATGCAGAGGGGGGGGGCTCAGCTTGCAGAGGGGGGGATCACCTAGCAGAGGGGGGGGGCCTCACCATGCAGAGGGGGGGATCCCCATGCAGAGGGGGGGGCCTCACCTAGCAGAGGGGGGGGGGGGCTCACCATGCAGAGGGGGGGGGCTCACCATGCAGAGGGGGGGGCCTCACCTAGCAGAGGGGGGGGGCCTCACCATGCAGAGGGAGGGGGCCTCACCATGCAGAGGGGGGGGGCCTCACCATGCAGAGGGGGGGGCCTCACCATGCAGAGGGGGGGGGCCTCACCTAGCAGAGGGGGGGGGCCTCACCATGCAGAGGGAGGGGGCCTCACCTAGCAGAGGGGGGGGGCCTCACCATGCAGAGGGGGGGGTCACCTTGCAGAGGGGGGGGCCTCACCATGCAGAGGGGGGGGGCCTCACCATGCAGAGGGGGGGGGATCACCTTGCAGAGGGGGGGGCCTCACCATGCAGAGGGAGGGGGCCTCACCTAGCAGAGGGGGGGGGGCCTCACCATGCAGAGGGGGGGGTCACCTTGCAGAGGGGGGGGCCTCACCATGCAGAGGGGGGGGGCTCAGCTTGCAGAGGGGGGGATCACCTAGCAGAGGGGGGGGGCCTCACCATGCAGAGGGGGGGATCCCCATGCAGAGGGGGGGGCCTCACCATGCAGAGGGGGGGGGCTCAGCTTGCAGAGGAGGGGGCCTCACCTAGCAGAGGGGGGGGGGGCCTCACCATGCAGAGGGGGGGATCACCTTGCAGAGGGGGGGGCCTCACCATGCAGAGGGGGGGGCTCAGCTTGCAGAGGGGGGGGGCTCACCTTGCAGAGAGAGAGGGTCTCACCTTGCAGAGGGGGAGGGGGCTCACTTTGCAGAGAGGGAGGGCCTCATCTTGCAGAGGGGGTGATCACCTTGCAGAGGGGGGGCTCACCTTGCAGAGGGGGGGGCTCACCTTGCAGAGTGAGGGGGACTCACCTTGCAGAGTCTAGGGGCCTCACCTTGCAGAGGGGGGGGCCTCACCTTGCAGAGTCTGGGGGCCTCACCTTGCAGAGTGAGGGGGCTCACCTTGCAGAGAGAGAGGGCCTCACCTTGCAGAGGGGGAGGCCTCACCTTGCAGAGTCTGGGGGCCTCACCTTGCAGAGTGAGGGGGCTCACCTTGCAGAGAGAGAGGGCCTCACCTTGCAGAGGGTGGGCTCACCCTGCAGAGTGAGGGGGCTCACCTTGCAGAGGGTAAATGGTAAATGGACTGTACTTATATAGCGCTTTATCCAGTCTTTAAGACCCCTCAAAGCGCTTTACATACTACATGTCATTCACCCATTCACACCCATTCATACAGAGCAGTGTACCTTACTCTAGGACCTAACATTCACACACATTCACACACCGTTGGCCATGCCATCGGGAGCAACTCAGGGTTAAGTATCTTGCCCAAGGATACATCGACATGTTGACTGCATGGGCTGGGATCGAACCCACAACCTTCTGGTTGAAAGACGACCACACTCCCTCACAGCCACAGTCGCCCAGAGGGGGGGATCACCTTGCAGAGTGAGGGGGCCTCACCTTGCAGAGGGGGGGGGGCTCACCTTGCAGAGTGAGGGGGCTCACCTTGCAGAGGGGGGGGCTCACCTTGCAGAGGGGGGACTCACCTTGCAGAGTGAGGGGGCTCACCTTGCAGAGTGAGGGGGCTCACCTTGCAGAGGGGGGGATCACCTTGCAGAGAGAGAGGGCCTCACCTTGCAGAGGGGGGGCTCACCTTGCAGAGAGGGGGGGCTCACCTTGCAGAGGGGGGGGCTCACCTTGCAGAGTGAGGGGGCTCACCTTGCAGAGTGAGGGGGCTCACCTTGCAGAGAGAGAGGGCCTCACCTTGCAGAGAGGGGGGGCTCACCTTGCAGAGGGGGGGGCTCATCTTGCAGAGAGAGGGGGCCTCACCTTGCAGAGGGGGGGGCCTCACCTTGCACAGGGAGGGGCCTCAAATGAGCCGAAAATGCGACGAACCTATGCGCTTTTGCACGGTGTGAGCTGCGAGCCTCCAGTAGCACCCCCAGAGAGCAAAGCACATATCAGGAGGAGTAAAGAACTGTGTGTACAGATTATTTTTATGTTATGTGTTACTGCTCAATCTCACTTTAAATTCATATATGAACATAAATATGTGTATAACTATTGGTTTAAATCTTTTATCTGCATATTCTTACACTTAAAGATAGGGTAGGTAATTCACTTCAGAAACAGTTTTTGTTATATTCCATGGAATGCTCTAAACATCCAGAGAGCAATGAATATCTGAAGAGCTTTGACAAAAGATCCATAAAAACATATCATCTCTGGAAGCCGTAGCTCTGTAAAAAGCCCGACCAATCATCTGAGCCGGCTAAAGTAACTGGATAGCCTACCTGCCTGTCAGCCTGCCATCTGTGCACAAACTTATCTCGTGCCCTCATTGCTCATGTGCGCGTTCGTGTGTGTTGGAGGAGGGGCTCTGTAAGGAAGTCTGAAGGAAGGGGCAGATTTTTCCGGTTGTATTTTCAAATTCTAGCGCACTCGAGCTGGTTTCTCCATTCTTACCTACCCCACCTTTAATACCTTGTATTTATAAACATATTTGTTTTATTATATTTATTTAAATTGCATCTTTGTATCCCACACTCACATTTTAATTTATCAGTTTTTATCAGCTTTGGTTCTTAAAACAGATAAAGTAATTATCGTAGGTGACTTTAATATTCATGTTGACGATGATAAAAATAGCCTTACTGTTGCATTTAACTCTATATTAGATTCTGTTGGTTTCTGTCAGAGTGTAAATAAACCAACCCACTGCTATAATCACACTCTTGACCTTGTTCTGACTTATGGTATTGAAATTGAGCAACTATTAGTCGAACCGCATAATCCTGCTTTATCCGACCATTTCTTAGTAACTTTTGAAGTACTGTTCCTTCCTAGACTACAAAGCATTAGCCAAAAGCTCCTGCAGCAGAAACCTATCTGTTAGTGCTATAGCCACATTTAAGGAAGAGATTCCACCAATACTTAACTCGATAGCATGTCTGCATGTAGGGGAGGAAACTTATACAAAATGTACACCACCCCAAATTGATCATGTTGTTGATAGTGCTACAGATGCGCTGCGAATAAAATGAGACTCTGTTGCTCCTTTGAAAAAGAAGAAAATAAAACAACATAGATTAGCTCCATGGCATAATGCCGAAACCCGCAAAATAAAGCAAAAGTCGAGACAACTTGAAAGGATATGGCGTTCCACTAAACTTGAAGAATCTGGTTTAATTTGGCATATTACTCTCAATGAATATAAGAAAGCACTGCGTAAAGCCAGAGCAGCATACTACTCTTCATTAATAGATGAGAATAAGAATAATGCAAGATTTCTTTTCAGCACTGTAGCCCGGCTGACAGAGAGCCACAGCTCGACTGAGCCTTCTATTCCCATAGCACTCAGTAGTAATGATTTTATGTGCTTTTTTAACGATAAAATTGTTACTCTTAGAAACAAAATCAATGACCTCTTGCCTTTGACCAGTATAGTGTTATCAACAGCTCCCGGAAACGTAAGTTCTAATATTACACTAGATAGTAAACTAGAATGCTTTTCAGCCATAAACCTGGAACAATTAAATTCAATGATTCTCTCTTCTAAACCATCAACGTGTATCTTAGACCCGATTCCAACTAAGCTGTTAAAAGAAGTTTTTCCATTAATTAGCACTTCTTTATTAAATATTATGAATATGTCTTTATTATCAGGCTATGTTCCACAATCATTCAAAGTAGCAGTGATAAAACCTCTTCTTAAAAAGCACAACCTCGACCCAGAGGTTTTAGCCAACTATAGACCTATTTCTAATCTTCCGTTCCTCTCAAAGATTCTTGAGAAAGCAGTCGCAAAACAGCTGCGTGATTACTTAAAAAACTATGATTTATTTGAAGATGTTCAGTCTGGCTTTAGAACACATCATAGCACAGAGACAGCTCTGGTTGAAGTCACAAATGAAATTCTAATAGCCAAGAATAGAGACAAGGGACTTGTCTCTATTCTTGTCTTGCTCGATCTTAGTGCTGCATTTGATACTATCGACCATGATATCCTATTGCAAAGACTAGAGCACTTAGTTGGCATACAGGGAACTGCTTTAGGCTGGTTTAGGTCCTATCTATCTGAACGCTCTCAGTTTGTACGTGTCAACGATGAATCTTCCATGCAAACCAAAGTTAGCCATGGAGTGCCACAGGGCTCAGTGCTTGGACCTATTTTGTTCACATTATATATGCTTCCGTTGGGCAATATTATAAGGAATCATTCTGTAAACTTTCATTGTTATGCGGATGATACTCAACTATATTTATCAAGCAAGCCTGATGAAATTAATCATCTAAATAAAATTCAAGACTGCCTCAAGGACTTAAAAACGTGGATGACCTTAAACTTTTTGATGTTAAACACGACCAAAACTGAAGTTCTTGTACTTGGCCAGAAGAATCTACGAAACAAATTATCTAAAGATATATTAACTATGGATGGCATTAATTTGGCCTCCAGTGAGACTGTAAGGAATCTTGGTGTTATATTTGATCAGGATTTATCCTTTAACGCCCACATAAAATCAATTTCAAGGACCGCCTACTTCCATCTACGTAACATTGCAAAAATCAGGCATATCTTGCCTCAAAACGATGCAGAGAAACTAGTCCATGCATTTGTTACTTCAAGGCTGGATTATTGTAACTCCTTATTATCAGGGTGTACAAAGAAGTCAGTCAAGTCGCTTCAGCTGATTCAAAATGCTGCAGCTCGGGTACTAACCAGAGTTAGGAAAAGGGACCACATTACTCCTGTTCTGGCTGCCTTACACTGGCTCCCTATAGAACACAGGATAGCATTTAAAATTATTCTCCTGGCCTACAAAGCCCTTAATGGGCAGGCGCCATCTTACCTTAAAGAACTCATTATACCCTACTGGCCTACTAGGGCATTGCGTTCCAAGAATGCAGGGTTGTTGGTTGTTCCTAGAGTCTCTAAAAGTACAATGGGAGCCAGAGCCTTTTCTTATCAAGCTCCACTTTTGTGGAATCAGCTTCCAGTTTGTGTTCGGGCGGCAGACACCCTATCCGTTTTTAAGAGTGCGCTTAAGACCTTCCTTTTTGATAAAGCTTATAGTTAGGGCTGATTAGATTCAGCCCCTAGTTTTGCTGATATAGGCTTAGTTTGTCGGGGGACATCTTACTTCTTCCTTCTCTCTGTCTATACCTGTGTACTCTCATGTTCCCATTAACCCAGCTTCCCCAAATGTCTTTCTTTTTGGTGTCTATATACGCCGGGATCCGGAGTCATGGATGATCCTGCGGTCCTGTGTCATGGATCGCGAGTCCTGGATCTTGAGTCGTGGCTGTGGTCCTGGATCATAAGTCCTGGATGGATATCCTCGTGGATTCATCTTCCTATTATACACACATGCATTTCCAAACATTTGGTCTACCTATGTTGTAAATGTATTATCTTTTCAATTTACACACGGCATCTATTGCACGTCTGTCCGTCCTGGGAGAGGGATCCCTCCTCTGTTGCTCTCCCTGAGGTTTCTCCCATGTTCCCCTTTAAACTGTGGGGGTTTCTCTGGAAGTGTTTCCTTGTACGATGTGAGGGTCTAAGGACAGAGGGTCTAAGGACAGAGGGTCTGAGGACAGAGGGTCTGAGGACAGAGGGTATCTTATTGTCATACTGATATTCTGTACAAACTGTGAAGTCCACTGAGACAAATGTAACATTTGTGATATTGGGCTATATAAATAAACATTGATTGATTGATTGATTGATTGATTGATTAATAACGTATATTTATCTAAATATTTTTATTTGTATATTTTTATTTTATTTCTGAATGAATGAAACATTTCCCCAGGATAAATAATGTGTTCTGATTGGTTGTGATTGTCTCCATGTACAGACGGACAGCAGCAGGACTCCATGTCCCAGAATGCACCGCGGCTCCTCCAGGTGGTTCAGTCTGATTTGTCTCTTTCTCCACATCCTTACCTTTATATCTCATGTGTGCGTAGATACAGTATGTGCAATCTTTTATTTAAATCTTTTATTTAAATCTTTTATTTTAAATATTTTATTTTATCTTTTATTTAACTATTTTTAATTGTATCTTTTATTGGACATTCTAACTTTAACATTTTATATTTATATATTTGATATTCTTTCATTCTTAACCCCCCAAAAATCCCCAGTTTAAATAAAGTACTCTGATTGGTTGTAATGATGTTCCAGCAGCAGGACTCCATGTCCCAGAGTGCACCGCGGCTCCTCCAGGTGGGAGTGTTCAGTCTGATGGAGAACACAGACAGATGGTGAGTATACCGGAGCAGCATCAACCTGACCGGCAAGAGAAGAGAAGAGAAGCCGAGCGAGAGGCCCTGTTTGCGGGCGTTTCTCAGCCGGAGGGTCGGTGTTTCTGTTTCTCTGTGCCCGGTGTTTCTGGCTCTCTGTGCCCGGTGTTTCTGGCTCTCTGTGCCCGGTGTTTCTGGCTCTCTGTCCCCGGTGCTCCGGTGTGTTTCTGGGATGGGGGAGGCTGCGGGATGCGGGCTCTGCGGGGTGAAGGTGATGTGTCGCTTCAGACCTCTCAACGAGTCCGAGAGGAGCCGAGGAGACAAGGACATCCCCAAATTCAACGGAGAGGACACCGTGGTGGTCGCGGTGAGTGTGTGTGTGTGTGTGTGTGTGTGTGTGTGTGTGTGTGTGTGTGTGTGTGTGTGTGTGTGTGTGTGTGTGTGTGTGTGTGTGTGTGTGTGTGTGTGTGTGTGTGTGTGTGTGTGTGTGTGTGTGTGTGTGTGTGTGTGTGTGTGTGTGGCACACCCTCGGTCTGTCAGCAACAATGGAAACCGGAACTCCTCTTCATCATCAAGAGGCGTTTTCATCATCGTCTTCATCCTCAGTCATCACACACTCTCTGCTATACAACATGTGCAATATTATTATTATTATTATTATTATTAATAATGTTCTATAATGACGTGCAGTTACGTATCTGCCACTATACGTTTGGTTGCTCTACCGCTCTAGTGTACAGTATTTACATGAACTCTGTGAGCGCGTGCTTCCTGTAGATGTGTCTCTGCTCTTGTCACCGCTCGGTTAGTGCACAGTGTATTGTCATGCTGCTGGGTTTACTGTCTTTCTGGAACAACTACTTCCTTCAGGACAAATAGAGTCCTCTCTTATCTTCTCTCTATTACATTCATTTCATGGAGGTTTATAAATAATAATAAAAAATCAGTTGATTAAGTTAATTGAATATAAATGTGAATAATTAATTACTTAAGTAGCCTACAATAAATAAATAATAAACTCTAATGTATTCTGATAATAAGTTCATCTCACCTTCAAAATAAAAGACAGACAAGAACATGTTTGTTTGTGTTCTGAAATATTGATAGAAATCTGGAACAAAGGAATATATGAATAATAATCAACAGAGAATATAATAATACTGAGGTAGAATAATAACCCTGTCCACACGAACAAACCAAAGTTGTTCAAAAAGTCTTCCGTCCGCACGAGAGCGCTCGACCCGCTGGAGACGCTGTAGTACATATGCCGGGCCTGTAAGTGGCGCTGTACTTCTGCCACAAAATACACCAAAAGCAGTGAATCAGACCCCCGAGCATGGTTGCCATGGTTGCCTGGTTGCCCTTCTGGTTATTCTCCACGGTGGATTTAGCAGCATGTAGTTCATGGAGTTCTCCAGGTCCACTTGTTGCTGATGGTTGTGGTCTGTATCATGGTCAGTAGCGTCTGGAGCACGAACGCAGCCCTGTGATCCGCCTTTGTTGTTGTTGTTGTTGTTGTTGGCTAAACGCATCAGCAATGACGCGGGGTGAGCAGGAGAGGCGGGGCTATGATCGTATATAGGGCGTACACACAGAGCCATTTGGTCCCCCAAAGCGTTTCATACGTATAGTTCTGATATGAGACATAGTTCTGATATGATGAGACATAGGTCTGATATAATGAGACATACTTCTGATATAATGAGACATAGTTCTGATATGATGAGACATAGTTCTGATATAATGAGACATAGTTCTGATATGATGAGACATAGGTCTGATATAATGAGACATAGTTCTGATATAATGAGACATAGTTCTGATATAATGAGACATAGTTCTGATATAATGAGACATAGTTCTGATATGATGAGACATAGTTCTGATATAATGAGACATAGTTCTGATATGATGAGACATAGGTCTGATATAATGAGACATAGTTCTGATATAATGAGACATAGTTCTGATATAATGAGACATAGTTCTGATATAATGAGACATAGTTCTGATATAATGAGACATAGTTCTGATATGATGAGACATAGGTCTGATATAATGAGACATAGTTCTGATATAATGAGACATAGTTCTGATATAATGAGACATAGGTCTGATATGATGAGACATAGTTCTGATATGATGAGACATAGGTCTGATATAATGAGACATAGTTCTGATATGATGAGACATAGTTCTGATATAATGAGACATAGTTCTGATATAATGAGACATAGTTCTGATATGATGAGACATAGGTCTGATATGATGAGACATAGTTCTGATATAATGAGACATAGGTCTGATATGATGAGACATAGTTCTGATATAATGAGACATAGTTCTGATATAATGAGACATAGTTCTGATATAATGAGACATAGTTCTGATATAATGAGACATAGTTCTGATATAATGAGACATAGTTCTGATATAATGAGACATAGTTCTGATATGATGAGACATAGGTCTGATATAATGAGACATAGTTCTGATATAATGAGACATAGTTCTGATATAATGAGACATAGGTCTGATATGATGAGACATAGTTCTGATATGATGAGACATAGGTCTGATATAATGAGACATAGTTCTGATATGATGAGACATAGTTCTGATATAATGAGACATAGTTCTGATATAATGAGACATAGTTCTGATATGATGAGACATAGGTCTGATATGATGAGACATAGTTCTGATATAATGAGACATAGGTCTGATATGATGAGACATAGTTCTGATATGATGAGACATAGGTCTGATATGAGACATAGGTCTGATATAATGAGACATAGTTCTGATATGATGAGACATAGTTCTGATATGAGACATAGGTCTGATATGATGAGACATAGTTCTGATATGATGAGACATAGTTCTGATATGAGACATAGGTCTGATATAATGAGACATAGGTCTGATATAATGAGACATAGTTCTGATATGATGAGACATAGGTCTGATATGAGACATAGGTCTGATATAATGAGACATAGTTCTGATATGATGAGACATAGTTCTGATATGAGACATAGGTCTGATATGATGAGACATAGTTCTGATATGATGAGACATAGTTCTGATATGATGAGACATAGTTCTGATATGAGACATAGGTCTGATATGATGAGACATAGTTCTGATATAATGAGACATAGTTCTGATATGATGAGACATAGTTCTGATATGAGACATAGGTCTGATATGATGAGACATAGTTCTGATATAATGAGACATAGTTCTGATATAATGAGACATAGGTCTGATATAATGAGACATAGGTCTGATATGATGAGACATAGTTCTGATATAATGAGACATAGTTCTGATATGATGAGACATAGTTCTGATATGAGACATAGGTCTGATATGATGAGACATAGTTCTGATATAATGAGACATAGTTCTGATATAATGAGACATAGTTCTGATATAATGAGACATAGGTCTGATATGATGAGACATAGTTCTGATATAATGAGACATAGTTCTGATATGATGAGACATAGTTCTGATATAATGAGACATAGTTCTGATATGAGACATAGGTCTGATATGATGAGACATAGTTCTGATATGATGAGACATAGTTCTGATATAATGAGACATAGTTCTGATATAATGAGACATAGTTCTGATATGATGAGACATAGTTCTGATATGAGACATAGTTCTGATATGATGAGACATAGGTCTGATATGATGAGACATAGTTCTGATATGAGACATAGTTCTGATATGATGAGACATAGGTCTGATATGATGAGACATAGTTCTGATATGATGAGACATAGTTCTGATATGAGACATAGTTCTGATATGATGAGACATAGTTCTGATATGATGAGACATAGTTCTGATATGATGAGACATAGTTCTGATATGATGAGACATAGTTCTGATATGAGACATAGTTCTGATATGATGAGACATAGGTCTGATATGAGACATAGGTCTGATATGATGAGACATAGTTCTGATATGATGAGACATAGTTCTGATATGATGAGACATAGTTCTGATATGATGAGACATAGTTCTGATATAATGAGACATAGTTCTGATATGAGACATAGTTCTGATATGATGAGACATAGGTCTGATATGAGACATAGGTCTGATATAATGAGACATAGTTCTGATATGAGACATAGGTCTGATATAATGAGACATAGTTCTGATATAATGAGACATAGTTCTGATATGATGAGACATAGTTCTGATATAATGAGACATAGTTCTGATATGAGACATAGGTCTGATATAATGAGACATAGTTCTGATATGAGACATAGGTCTGATATGATGAGACATAGTTCTGATATAATGAGACATAGTTCTGATATAATGAGACATAGTTCTGATATAATGAGACATAGTTCTGATATGATGAGACATAGTTCTGATATGATGAGACATAGTTCTGATATAATGAGACATAGTTCTGATATGATGAGACATAGTTCTGATATGATGAGACATAGTTCTGATATAATGAGACATAGTTCTGATATGATGAGACATAGTTCTGATATGAGACATAGGTCTGATATGATGAGACATAGTTCTGATATAATGAGACATAGTTCTGATATGATGAGACATAGTTCTGATATGAGACATAGTTCTGATATGATGAGACATAGTTCTGATATGATGAGACATAGTTCTGATATGATGAGACATAGTTCTGATATGATGAGACATAGTTCTGATATGATGAGACATAGTTCTGATATAATGAGACATAGTTCTGATATAATGAGACATAGTTCTGATATGATGAGACATAGTTCTGATATGATGAGACATAGTTCTGATATAATGAGACATAGTTCTGATATGATGAGACATAGTTCTGATATGATGAGACATAGTTCTGATATGATGAGACATAGTTCTGATATGATGAGACATAGTTCTGATATAATGAGACATAGTTCTGATATAATGAGACATAGTTCTGATATAATGAGACATAGTTCTGATATGATGAGACATAGTTCTGATATAATGAGACATAGTTCTGATATGATGAGACATAGTTCTGATATGATGAGACATAGTTCTGATATAATGAGACATAGTTCTGATATGATGAGACATAGTTCTGATATGATGAGACATAGGTCTGATATGAGACATAGGTCTGATATGAGACATAGTTCTGATATGAGACATAGGTCTGATATAATGAGACGTAGGTCTGATTGTCCGGCAGTGGCTCAGTCAGTGGGGGCTGGGACTGTGAGCTGTAGGGTCTCCGGTTCAAGTCCCCGAACAGACCTAAATATGGAGTGTGGACCGTTACTTGGAGAGGTCTCAGTTCACCTCCTGGGCCCTGCCGTGGTGCCCTTGAGCAAGGCACAGGACACCCCCCTTCCCCCCCAGTAAACAAATCCCCACTACTGGCTCTGACTGAGCTTCATTTGTTCAATTTAAATATTGCTGTGTTATTATAGTTTAATTAAAATAGTTTTTATCAGTGTTTTGATTTTATTTGTATGTATATTCATCCATGCACCAAAAACACCAAGACGAATCCCTCCTAAGTCTTTATCATTATTATTATTATTATTATTATTATTATTATTATTATTATTATTATTATTATTATTATTATTATTATTATTTATAAACCTGTTGTGATTTCAGGAGAGAAACCAGTGATCCTTTCTCTCTTATTTTGAAAGGATGAATGAATTCTACCGTAAACTTCCTGCCACTGATTTCAAAGCCTCATGGGAAATACTCTCCCTGTAGCCCCTTGATTGTTATTATTGGTTGTTCTGGGCCTGTGTTAAATTGTGGACATTTCAGAATCTGGAAGTATTTGTATTACTTCATGAAAGATTAGAATAAATACTGTTAAAATACTAAATACAATAAACATAAATAATATTAGAAATATATTCAATACAATTAATTTCATCAATATAAAGAAAATACAAAATAATTAATATTATAAATTAGTCAATCCAATTATTAAATATCCAATATGTATAATCAATAAAATCAATATCATTATTAAAGACGTTTAATAACAGCTGTGTGTGTGTGTGTGTGTGTGTGTGTGTGTGTGTGTGTGTGTGTGTGTGTGTGTGTGTGTGTGTGTGTGTGTGTGTGTGTGTGTGTGTGTGTGTGTGTGTGTGTGTGTGTGTGTGTGTGTGTGTGTGTGTGTGTGTGTGTGTGTGTGTGTGTGTGTGTGTGTGTGTGTGTGTGTGTGTGTGTGTGTGTGTGTGTGTGTGTGTGTGTGTGTGTGTGTGTGTGTGTGTGTGTGTGTGTTCCAGGGGAAGCCGTATGTGTTCGACCGAGTCCTCGCTCCGGACTCTGAGCAGGTCCAGGTCTACGACTCCTGCGCCAAGCAGATCGTCAAAGGTCAGCTCCTTCTCTCTCATCATTATATATCATTATTATTTATTGTAATACAATTGTTATTATTATACTATTATTTATTTTATTATTATTACTGTGCTAATTATTTTTATATTTTCTTATTATAATTTATATCATTATTTCATTTATTTGTGTATGATGTTGTTGTTGTTGTTGTGTTTGATGTATGTGTGTGTTTCAGACGTGTTGGGGGGGTACAACGGGACGATCTTTGCCTACGGCCAGACGGCGTCAGGAAAGACTCACACCATGGAGGTCAGACTCTCTTTACTCTCCATCTCTCACCTGAACGTGTCATCAGAACAAAACCCATTTCCCTGAAGTGTTCTGTTCCAGCGTTGAGTGTCTTAATCTGAGTAATAACACTGAGTATTAGCGAGTAACAACACTGAGTATTAGTGAGTAACAACACTGAGTATTAGTGAGTAACAACACTGAGTATTAGTGAGTAATAACACTGAGTATTAGTGAGTAACAACACTGAGTATTAGTGAGTAACAACACTGAGTATTAGTGAGTAATAACACTGAGTATTAGTGAGTAATAACACTGAGTATTAGTGAGTAACAACACTGAGTATTAGTGAGTAAAAACACTGAGTATTAGTGAGTAAAAACACTGAGTATTAGTGAGTAACAACACTGAGTATTAGTGAGTAATAACACTGAGTATTAGTGAGTAATAACACTGAGTATTAGTGAGTAAAAACACTGAGTATTAGTGAGTAACAATACTGAGTATTAGTGAGCAACAACACTGAGTATTAGTGAGTAACAATACTGAGTATTAGTGAGCAACAACACTGAGTATTAGTGAGTAACAACACTGAGTATTAGTGAGTAATAACACTGAGTATTAGTGAGTAACAACACTGAGTATTAGTGAGTAACAATACTGAGTATTAGTGAGCAACAACACTGAGTATTAGTGAGTAACAACACTGAGTATTAGTGAGTAATAACACTGATTATTAGTGAGTAACAACACTGAGTATTAGTGAGTAACAATACTGAGTATTAGTGAGTAACAACACTGAGTATTAGTGAGTAATAACACTGAGTATTAGTGAGTAAAAACACTGAGTATTAGTGAGTAACAATACTGAGTATTAGTGAGCAACAACACTGAGTATTAGTGAGTAATAACACTGAGTATTAGTGAGTAATAACACTGAGTATTAGTGAGTAACAACACTGAGTATTAGTGAGTAAAAACACTGAGTATTAGTGAGTAACAATACTGAGTATTAGTGAGCAACAACACTGAGTATTAGTGAGCAACAACACTGAGTATTAGTGAGTAATAACACTGAGTATTAGTGAGCAACAACACTGAGTATTAGTGAGTAAAAACACTGAGTATTAGTGAGTAACAATACTGAGTATTAGTGAGCAACAACACTGAGTATTAGTGAGTAATAACACTGAGTATTAGTGAGTAATAACACTGAGTATTAGTGAGTAACAACACTGAGTATTAGTGAGTAAAAACACTGAGTATTAGTGAGTAACAACACTGAGTATTAGTGAGTAATAACACTGAGTATTAGTGAGTAACAACACTGAGTATTAGTGATTAATAACACTGAGTATTAGTGAGTAACAACATTGAGTATTAGTGAGTAAAAACACTGAGTATTAGTGAGTAAAAGCACTGAGTATTAGTGAGTAACAATACTGAGTATTAGTGAGTATTAGTGAGTAATAACACTGAGTATTAGTGAGTAACAACACTGAGTATTAGTGAGTAAAAACACTGAGTATTAGTGAGTAATAACACTGAGTATTAGTGAGTAATAACACTGAGTATTAGTGAGTAACAACACTGAGTATTAGTGAGTAAAAACACTGAGTATTAGTGAGTAACAACACTGAGTATTAGTGAGTAATAACACTGAGTATTAGTGAGTAACAACACTGAGTATTAGTGAGTAAAAACACTGAGTATTAGTGAGTAAAAACACTGAGTATTAGTGAGTAACAACACTGAGTATTAGTGAGTAAAAACACTGAATATTAGTGAGTAACAATACTGAGTATTAGTGAGCAACAACACTGAGTATTAGTGAGTAACAACACTGAGTATTAGTGAGTAATAACACTGAGTATTAGTGAGTAACAACACTGAGTATTAGTGAGTAACAACACTGAGTATTAGTGAGTAATAACACTGAGTATTAGTGAGTAATAACACTGAGTATTAGTGAGTAAAAACACTGAGTATTAGTGAGTAATAACACTGAGTATTAGTGAGTAATAACACTGAGTATTAGTGAGTAACAACACTGAGTATTAGTGATTAATAACACTGAGTATTAGTGAGTAACAACACTGAGTATTAGTGAGTAACAACACTGAGTATTAGTGAGTAATAACACTGAGTATTAGTGAGTAAAAACACTGAGTATTAGTGAGCAACAACACTGAGTATTAGTGAGTAACAACACTGAGTATTAGTGAGTAATAACACTGAGTATTAGTGAGTAAAAACACTGAGTATTAGTGAGTAACAACACTGAGTATTAGTGAGCAATAACACTGAGTATTAGTGAGTAATAACACTGAGTATTAGTGAGTAACAACACTGAGTATTAGTGAGCAATAACACTGAGTATTAGTGAGTAACAACACTGAGTATTAGTGATTAATAACACTGAGTATTAGTGAGTAACAACACTGAGTATTAGTGAGTAAAAACACTGAGTATTAGTGAGTAAAAACACTGAGTATTAGTGAGTAACAATACTGAGTATTAGTGAGTATTAGTGAGTAATAACACTGAGTATTAGTGAGTAACAACACTGAGTATTAGTGAGTAAAAACACTGAGTATTAGTGAGTAATAACACTGAGTATTAGTGAGTAACAACACTGAGTATTAGTGAGTAACAATACTGAGTATTAGTGAGTAATAACACTGAGTATTAGTGAGTAACAACACTGAGTATTAGTGAGTAATAACACTGAGTATTAGTGAGTAATAACACTGAGTATTAGTGAGTAACAACACTGAGTATTAGTGAGTAAAAACACTGAGTATTAGTGAGTAATAACACTGAGTATTAGTGAGTAACAACACTGAGTATTAGTGAGTAAAAACACTGAGTATTAGTGAGTAATAACACTGAGTATTAGTGAGTAATAACACTGAGTATTAGTGAGTAATAACACTGAGTATTAGTGAGTAACAACACTGAGTATTAGTGAGTAAAAACACTGAGTATTAGTGAGTGATAGCACTGAGTATTAGTGAGTAAAAACACTGAGTATTAGTGAGTAATAACACTGAGTATTAGTGAGTAATAACACTGAGTATTAGTGAGTAACAACACTGAGTATTAGTGAGTAAAAACACTGAGTATTAGTGAGTGATAGCACTGAGTATTAGTGAGTAAAAACACTGAGTATTAGTGAGTAATAACACTGAGTATTAGTGAGTAACAACACTGAGTATTAGTGAGTAAAAACACTGAGTATTAGTGAGTAATAACACTGAGTATTAGTGAGTAACAACACTGAGTATTAGTGAGTAACAACACTGAGTATTAGTGAGTAATAACACTGAGTATTAGTGAGTAATAACACTGAGTATTAGTGAGTAACAACACTGAGTATTAGTGAGTGACAGCACTGAGTATTAGTGAGTAATAACACTGAGTATTAGTGAGTAAAAACACTGAGTATTAGTGAGTAACAACACTGAGTATTAGTGAGTAATAAAACACTGAGTATTAGTGAGTAATAACACTGAGTATTAGTGAGTAACAACACTGAGTATTAGTGAGTAAAAACACTGAGTATTAGTGAGTAATAACACTGAGTATTAGTGAGTAACAACACTGAGTATTAGTGAGTAAAAACACTGAGTATTAGTGAGTAATAACACTGAGTATTAGTGAGTAACAACACTGAGTATTAGTGAGTAACAACACTGAGTATTAGTGAGTAACAACACTGAGTATTAGTGAGTGATAGCACTGAGTATTAGTGAGTAACAACACTGAGTATTAGTGAGTAAAAACACTGAGTATTAGTGAGTAACAATACTGAGTATTAGTGAGTATTAGTGAGTAATAACACTGAGTATTAGTGAGTAACAACACTGAGTATTAGTGAGTAAAAACACTGAGTATTAGTGAGTAATAACACTGAGTATTGGTGAGTAACAACACTGAGTATTAGTGAGTAATAACACTGAGTATTAGTGAGTAATAACACTGAGTATTAGTGAGTAACAACACTGAGTATTAGTGAGTAAAAACACTGAGTATTAGTGAGTAATAACACTGAGTATTAGTGAGTAACAACACTGAGTATTAGTGAGTAAAAACACTGAGTATTAGTGAGTAATAACACTGAGTATTAGTGAGTAATAACACTGAGTATTAGTGAGTAACAACACTGAGTATTAGTGAGTAACAACACTGAGTATTAGTGAGTAATAACACTGAGTATTAGTGAGTGATAACACTGAGTATTAGTGAGTAACAACACTGAGTATTAGTGAGTAAAAACACTGAGTATTAGTGAGTAACAACACTGAGTATTAGTGAGTAAAAACACTGAGTATTAGTGAGTAACAATACTGAGTATTAGTGAGTATTAGTGAGTAATAACACTGAGTATTAGTGAGTAACAACACTGAGTATTAGTGAGTAAAAACACTGAGTATTAGTGAGTAATAACACTGAGTATTGGTGAGTAACAACACTGAGTATTAGTGAGTAATAACACTGAGTATTAGTGAGTAATAACACTGAGTATTAGTGAGTAAAAACACTGAGTATTAGTGAGTAATAACACTGAGTATTAGTGAGTAACAACACTGAGTATTAGTGAGTAAAAACACTGAGTATTAGTGAGTAATAACACTGAGTATTAGTGAGTAACAACACTGAGTATTAGTGAGTAAAAACACTGAGTATTAGTGAGTAATAACACTGAGTATTAGTGAGTAATAACACTGAGTATTAGTGAGTAACAACACTGAGTATTAGTGAGTAACAACACTGAGTATTAGTGAGTAATAACACTGAGTATTAGTGAGTGATAACACTGAGTATTAGTGAGTAACAACACTGAGTATTAGTGAGTAAAAACACTGAGTATTAGTGAGTAACAACACTGAGTATTAGTGAGTAATAACACTGAGTATTAGTGAGTAAAAACACTGAGTATTAGTGAGTGATAACACTGAGTATTAGTGAGTAAAAACACTGAGTATTAGTGAGTGATAACACTGAGTATTAGTGAGTAAAAACACTGAGTATTAGTGAGTAATAACACTGAGTATTAGTGAGTGATAACACTGAGTATTAGTGAGTAAAAACACTGAGTATTAGTGAGTAAAAACACTGAGTATTAGTGAGTAAAAACACTGAGTATTAGTGAGTATTAGTGAGTAAAAACACTGAGTATTAGTGAGTAACAACACTGAGTATTATTGAGTAAAAACACTGAGTATTAGTGAGTAAAAACACTGAATGTTAGTGAGTAAAAACACTGAGTATTAGTGAGTAAAAACACTGAGTATTAGTGAGTAACAACACTGAGTGTTAGTGAGTAAAAACACCGAGTATTAGTGAGTATTAACAGTGAGTATTAGTGAGTATTAACACTGAGTATTAGTGAGTAAAAACACTGAGTATTAGTGAGTAAAAACACTGAGTATTAGTGAGTAAAAACACTGAGTATTAGTGAGTAAAAACACTGAGTATTAGTGAGTAATAACACTGAGTATTAGTGAGTAATAACACTGAGTATTAGTGAGTATTAGTGAGTAACAACACTGAGTATTAGTGAGTATTAGTGAGTAATAACACTGAGTATTAGTGAGTATTAGTGAGTAACAACACTGAGTATTAGTGAGTAAAAACACTGAGTATTAGTGAGTATTAGTGAGTAAAACACTGAGTATTAGTGAGTAAAAACACTGAGTATTAGTGAGTAAAAACACTGAGTATTAGTGAGTAATAACACTGAGTATTAGTGAGTAAAAACACTGAGTATTAGTGAGTAAAAACACTGAGTATTAGTGAGTGATAACACTGAGTATTAGTGAGTAACAACACTGAGTATTAGTGAGTAAAAACACTGAGTATTAGTGAGTAATAACACTGAGTATTAGTGAGTAAAAACACTGAGTATTAGTGAGTGATAACACTGAGTATTAGTGAGTAAAAACACTGAGTATTAGTGAGTGATAACACTGAGTATTAGTGAGTAAAAACACTGAGTATTAGTGAGTAAAAACACTGAGTATTAGTGAGTAATAACACTGAGTATTAGTGAGTGATAACACTGAGTATTAGTGAGTAAAAACACTGAGTATTAGTGAGTATTAGTGAGTAATAACACTGAGTATTAGTGAGTGATAACACTGAGTATTAGTGAGTAAAAACACTGAGTATTAGTGAGTAAAAACACTGAGTATTAGTGAGTAAAAACACTGAGTATTAGTGAGTATTAGTGAGTAAAAACACTGAGTATTAGTGAGTAACAACACTGAGTATTATTGAGTAAAAACACTGAGTATTAGTGAGTAAAAACACTGAGTGTTAGTGAGTAAAAACACTGAGTATTAGTGAGTAAAAACACTGAGTATTAGTGAGTAACAACACTGAGTATTATTGAGTAAAAACACTGAGTATTATTGAGTAAAAACACTGAGTATTAGTGAGTATTAACAGTGAGTATTAGTGAGTATTAACAGTGAGTATTAGTGAGTATTAACACTGAGTAATAGTGAGTAAAAACACTGAGTATTAGTGAGTATTAACAGTGAGTATTAGTGAGTATTAACAGTGAGTATTAGTGAGTATTAACAGTGAGTATTAGTGAGTATTAACACTGAGTATTAGTGAGTAAAAACACTGAGTATTAGTGAGTAAAAACACTGAGTATTAGTGAGTAAAAACACTGAGTATTAGTGAGTAAAAACACTGAGTATTAGTGAGTAATAACACTGAGTATTAGTGAGTATTAGTGAGTAACACCACTGAGTATTAGTGAGTATTAGTGAGTAATAACACTGAGTATTAGTGAGTATTAGTGAGTAACAACACTGAGTATTAGTGAGTAAAAACACTGAGTATTAGTGAGTATTAGTGAGTAAAACACTGAGTATTAGTGAGTAAAAACACTGAGTATTAGTGAGTAACAACACTGAGTATTAGTGAGTAAAAACACTGAGTATTGTGAGTATTAGTGAGTAAAAACACTGAGTATTGTGAGTATTAGTGAGTAAAAACACTGAGTATTAGTGAGTAAAAACACTGAGTATTAGTGAGTAAAAACACTGAGTATTAGTGAGTAACAACACTGAGTATTAGTGAGTATTAGTGAGTAATAACACTGAGTATTAGTGAGTATTAGTGAGTAACAACACTGAGTATTAGTGAGTAAAAACACTGAGTATTAGTGAGTAAAAACACTGAGTATTAGTGAGTAAAAACACTGAGTGTTAGTGAGTAACAACACTGAGTATTAGTGAGTATTAGTGAGTAATAACACTGAGTATTAGTGAGTATTAGTGAGTAACAACACTGAGTATTAGTGAGTAACAACACTGAGTATTAGTGAGTAACAACACTGAGTATTAGTGAGTAAAAACACTGAGTATTAGTGAGTAAAAACACTGAGTGTTAGTGAGTAAAAACACTGAGTATTAGTGAGTAAAAACACTGAGTATTAGTGAGTAAAAACACTGAGTATTAGTGAGTAACAACACTGAGTATTAGTGAGTAAAAACACTGAGTATTAGTGAGTAAAAACACTGAGTATTAGTGAGTAAAAACACTGAGTATTAGTGAGTAACAACACTGAGTATTAGTGAGTATTAGTGAGTAATAACACTGAGTATTAGTGAGTATTAGTGAGTAACAACACTGAGTATTAGTGAGTAACAACACTGAGTATTAGTGAGTAACAACACTGAGTATTAGTGAGTAAAAACACTGAGTATTAGTGAGTAAAAACACTGAGTGTTAGTGAGTAAAAACACTGAGTATTAGTGAGTAAAAACACTGAGTATTAGTGAGTAACAACACTGAGTATTATTGAGTAAAAACACTGAGTATTATTGAGTAAAAACACTGAGTATTAGTGAGTATTAACAGTGAGTATTAGTGAGTATTAACAGTGAGTATTAGTGAGTATTAACACTGAGTAATAGTGAGTAAAAACACTGAGTATTAGTGAGTATTAACAGTGAGTATTAGTGAGTATTAACAGTGAGTATTAGTGAGTATTAACAGTGAGTATTAGTGAGTATTAACACTGAGTATTAGTGAGTAAAAACACTGAGTATTAGTGAGTAAAAACACTGAGTATTAGTGAGTAAAAACACTGAGTATTAGTGAGTAAAAACACTGAGTATTAGTGAGTAATAACACTGAGTATTAGTGAGTATTAGTGAGTAACACCACTGAGTATTAGTGAGTATTAGTGAGTAATAACACTGAGTATTAGTGAGTATTAGTGAGTAACAACACTGAGTATTAGTGAGTAAAAACACTGAGTATTAGTGAGTATTAGTGAGTAAAACACTGAGTATTAGTGAGTAAAAACACTGAGTATTAGTGAGTAACAACACTGAGTATTAGTGAGTAAAAACACTGAGTATTGTGAGTATTAGTGAGTAATAACACTGAGTATTGTGAGTATTAGTGAGTAAAAACACTGAGTATTAGTGAGTAAAAACACTGAGTATTAGTGAGTAAAAACACTGAGTATTAGTGAGTAACAACACTGAGTATTAGTGAGTATTAGTGAGTAATAACACTGAGTATTAGTGAGTATTAGTGAGTAACAACACTGAGTATTAGTGAGTAAAAACACTGAGTATTAGTGAGTAAAAACACTGAGTATTAGTGAGTAAAAAACACTGAGTATTAGTGAGTAAAAACTCTGAGTATTAGTGAGTAACAACACTGAGTATTAGTGAGTATTAGTGAGTAAAAACACTGAGTATTAGTGAGTAACAACACTGAGTATTATTGAGTAAAAACACTGAGTATTAGTGAGTAAAAACACTGAGTGTTAGTGAGTAAAAACACTGAGTGTTAGTGAGTAAAAACACTGAGTATTAGTGAGTAACAACACTGAGTGTTAGTGAGTAAAAACACTGAGTATTAGTGAGTAATAACACTGAGTATTAGTGAGTAATAACACTGAGTATTAGTGAGTATTAGTGAGTAACAACACTGAGTATTAGTGAGTAACACCACTGAGTATTAGTGAGTATTAGCGGGTAATAACACTGAGTATTAGTGAGTATTAGTGAGTAACAACACTGAGTATTAGTGAGTAAAAACACTGAGTATTAGTGAGTATTAGTGAGTAAAAACACTGAGTATTAGTGAGTAAAAACACTGAGTATTAGTGAGTATTAGTGAGTAAAAACACTGAGTATTAGTGAGTAACAACACTGAGTATTTGTGAGTATTAGTGAGTAAAAACACTGAGTATTAGTGAGTAAAACACTGAGTATTAGTGAGTAAAAACACTGAGTATTAGTGAGTAAAAACACTGAGTATTAGTGAGTAAAAACACTGAGTATTAGTGAGTAACAACACTGAGTATTAGTGAGTATTAGTGAGTAAAACACTGAGTATTAGTGAGTAACAACACTGAGTATTATTGAGTAAAAACACTGAGTGTTAGTGAGTAAAAACACTGAGTATTAGTGAGTAACACCACTGAGTATTAGTGAGTATTAGTGAGTAAAACACTGAGTATTAGTGAGTAACAACACTGAGTATTAGTGAGTAAAAACACTGAGTATTAGTGAGTAACAACACTGAGTATTAGTGAGTATTAGTGAGTAAAACACTGAGTATTAGTGAGTAACAACACTGAGTATTATTGAGTAAAAACACTGAGTGTTAGTGAGTAATAACACTGAGTATTAGTGAGTATTAGTGAGTAAAAACACTGAGTGTTAGTGAGTAATAACACTGAGTATTAGTGAGTAGCAACACTGAGTGTTAGTGAGTAAAAACACTGAGTGTTAGTGAGTAACAACACTGAGTGTTAGTGAGTATTAACACTGAGTATTAGTGAGTATTAACAGTGAGTATTAACAGTGAGTATTAACAGTGAGTATTAGTTAGTATTAACAGTGAGTATTAGTGAGTATTAACAGTGAGTATTAACAGTGAGTATTAACAGTGAGTATTAACAGTGAGTATTAGTGAGTATTAACAGTGAGTATTAACAGTGAGTATTAACAGTGAGTATTAACAGTGAGTATTAGTGAGTATTAACAGTGAGTATTAACAGTGAGTATTAACAGTGAGTATTAGTGAGTATTAACAGTGAGTATTAGTTAGTATTAACAGTGAGTATTAGTGAGTATTAACAGTGAGTATTAACGGTGAGTATTAACAGTGAGTATTAACAGTGAGTATTAGTGAGTATTAACAGTGAGTATTAACAGTGAGTATTAACAGTGAGTGTTAGTGAGTAAAAACACTGAGTGTTAGTGAGTAAAAACACTGAGTGTTAGTGAGTAAAAACACTGAGTGTTAGTGAGTAAAAACACTGAGTATTAGTGAGTAACAACACTGAGTGTTAGTGAGTAAAAACACTGAGTATTAGTGAGTAATAACACTGAGTATTAGTGAGTAATAACACTGAGTATTAGTGAGTATTAGTGAGTAATAACACTGAGCATTAGTGAGTATTAGTGAGTAACAACACTGAGTATTAGTGAGTAAAAACACTGAGTATTAGTGAGTATTAGTGAGTAAAAACACTGAGTATTAGTGAGTAAAAACACTGAGTATTAGTGAGTAACAACACTGAGTATTTGTGAGTATTAGTGAGTAAAAACACTGAGTATTAGTGAGTAAAACACTGAGTATTAGTGAGTAAAAACACTGAGTATTAGTGAGTAAAAACACTGAGTATTAGTGAGTAAAAACACTGAGTATTAGTGAGTAACAACACTGAGTATTAGTGAGTATTAGTGAGTAAAAACACTGAGTATTAGTGAGTAACAACACTGAGTATTATTGAGTAAAAACACTGAGTGTTAGTGAGTATTAGTGAGTAAAAACACTGAGTGTTAGTGAGTAAAAACACTGAGTATTAGTGAGTAAAAACACTGAGTATTAGTGAGTAAAAACACTGAGTGTTAGTGAGTAACAACACTGAGTGTTAGTGAGTAAAAACACTGAGTATTAGTGAGTAAAAACACTGAGTGTTAGTGAGTAACAACACTGAGTGTTAGTGAGTAAAAACACTGAGTGTTAGTGAGTAACAACACTGAGTGTTAGTGAGTAACAACACTGAGTGTTAGTGAGTAACAACACTGAGTGTTAGTGAGTAAAAACACCGAGTATTAGTGAGTATTAACACTGAGTATTAGTGAGTATTAACAGTGAGTATTAACAGTGAGTATTAACAGCGAGTATTAGTTAGTATTAACAGTGAGTATTAGTGAGTATTAACAGTGAGTATTAACAGTGAGTATTAACAGTTAGTATTAACAGTGAGTATTAACAGTGAGTATTAACAGTGAGTATTAGTGAGTATTAACAGTGAGTATTAGTTAGTATTAACAGTGAGTATTAGTGAGTATTAACAGTGAGTATTAACGGTGAGTATTAACAGTGAGTATTAACAGTGAGTATTAGTGAGTATTAACAGTGAGTATTAACAGTGAGTATTAACAGTGAGTATTAACAGTGAGTGTTAACAGTGAGTATTAACAGTGAGTATTACAGTGAGTATTAACAGTGAGTATTAGCAGTGAGTATTAGCAGTGAGTATTAACAGTGAGTATTAACAGTGAGTATTAACAGTGAGTGTTAACAGTGAGTATTAACAGTGAGTATTAACAGTGAGTATTACAGTGAGTATTAACAGTGAGTATTAGCAGTGAGTATTAGCAGTGAGTATTAACAGTGAGTATTAACACTGAGTATTAGTGAGTATTAACAGTGAGTATTAACAGTGAGTATTAACAGTGAGTATTAGTGAGTATTAACACTGAGTATTAGTGAGTAAAAACACCGAGTATTAGTGAGTATTAGTTAGTATTAACAGTGAGTATTAACAGTGAGTATTAACAGTGAGTGTATCCTCAGGGGAGTCTGCACAGCCCTCGTCTGATGGGGATCATCCCCAGAATCTCTCAGGATATCTTCGACCACATCTACGCTATGGACGAGAACCTGGAGTTCCACATCAAGGTGAGACCTGTCTGTCTGCCTCTCATACACCTGTCTTCCTCTCAGACACCTGTCTGTCTCTCATACACCTGTCTTCCTCTCAGACACCTGTCTGTCTCTCATACACCTGTCTGTCTCTCAGACACCTGTCTGCCTGCCTCTCATACACCTGTCTGCCTCTCATACACCTGTCTGCCTCTCAGACACCTGTCTGTCTCTCAGACACCTGTCTGCGTCTCAGACACCTGTCTGTCTGCCTGCCTCTCATACACCTGTCTGCCTCTCATACACCTGTCTGCCTCTCAGATACCTGTCTGCCTCTCATACACCTGTCTGCCTCTCAGACACCTGTCTGTCTCTCAGACACCTGTCTGCGTCTCAGACACCTGTCTGTCTGCCTGCCTCTCATACACCTGTCTGCCTCTCAGACACCTGTCTGCCTCTCAGACACCTGTCTGTCTCTCAGACACCTGTCTGCTTCTCAGACACCTGTCTGTCTGCCTGCCTCTCATACACCTGGCTGCCTCTCATACACCTGTCTGCCTCTCATACACCTGTCTGCCTCTCATACACCTGTCTGCCTCTCAGACACCTGTCTGCCTCTCATACACCTGTCTGCCTCTCAGACACCTGTCTGCGTCTCAGACACCTGTCTGTCTGCCTCATACACCTGTCTGCCTGCCTCTCATACACCTGTCTGCGTCTCAGACACCTGTCTGTCTGCCTGCCTCTCATACACCTGTCTGCCTCTCATACACCTGTCTGCCTCTCAGACACCTGTCTGCCTTTCATACACCTGTCTGCCTCTCATACACCTGTCTGCCTCTCAGACACCTGTCTGCCTTTCATACACCTGTCTGCCTCTCATACACCTGTCTGCCTCTCATACACCTGTCTGCGTCTCAGACACCTGTCTGTCTGCCTCTCAGACACCTGTCTGTCTCTCAGACACCTGTCTGCGTCTCAGACACCTGTCTGTCTGCCTCTCAGACACCTGTCTGTCTGCCTCTCAGGGTTAACATAGAGCGTGTCAGGGTTAATCTGAGACAGAGAGCGCCCCCTAGAGGAGCTGCAGCACCTCTCCTGCTTCCTGAGGGTGACCATTATTATTTATTATTTTAATATTTTATTTATTTATTCTTTTGATTTGATCTGATATGTAATAGCAGGTGTTTATATGATCCTGTGTGCATGCGTCCTGCAGAGGGAGCAGCGATGCGTTCAGGGACCCGCTGGGCTCCATATGTTTCTGACCTGCTGCTCTGCTCTCTGCATCCCATACAACACGTATAAATACCACATAAAACACACAGGGTGTTCACTCACAGGAGATTAATATAAGTATTAATCATATTACAGCTTGTTGTGTTTATGAATATAAAATCTAGATAATAACATGTGTAGAAATACACAGTTATTATATCATGTATTACTGCTCAATGAACCATGTCTGCCTCTTTCTGCAGGTCTCTTATTTTGAAATCTATCTGGATAAAATCAGGGACTTACTGGATGGTGAGTCAACATATTTAATATAGTCATATTTATATGTACTGTATATGTATATGTTTATATATTTTTTTTAAAGCTGACGGATGTGTTTAATCTTTTAGTGTCGAAGACAAACCTGGCCGTTCACGAGGACAAGAACAGAGTTCCCTTTGTGAAGGTGAGTACTCTGTAGTACTAATACTGTAGTACTCAGACTGTAGTACTAATACTGTAGTACTAATACTGTACTACTCAGACTGTAGTACTAATACTGTAGTACTCAGACTGTAGTACTAATACTGTAGTACTCAGACTGTGAAGTCAACTTGGAGAATCCTCACCGGAGATCAAAGGGTTAAAAAGTCGGGCTGATTGACAGAGTGGCAGCTGTCTGAAATCATTCCCTAATTGCTAATCAGCGTCGCTGCACCTTTGAAAGCAACGCACCTGAAAGAAGGGCGGTAATCAAAGCTGGAGAGGGACAAACTAAGAGCGTGCGTCCAGCAGCAGCAACGAATCAGCAGAAGAAACATCAAAGGAGAGCACTGCTGCAGCCATAAAAAGCTGGAGAGGCGGCCGGTGAGAGACGAACTGTGTGTTTAGTTAAGAGTCTACAACTTGCCGTTTGTGGAGCACGTTAGAACGTGCGTTCTAGTTCAGTGTCATTTGTTTGTTTGATGTCCTCAAGCTAAAGCAACATGATTGTTGATTTAAAAACGAATATGATTTGTTTATTGAGAGATGTAGGTTGATACAAACGGTTTGAATGCTGCTAAAAATTCAGTCTATTATATTTGCATTTTTAATGAGACAGCATAAGTTAAAAACGGTTTAAAAACATAACTCATAAAAATACACTCAGAAAGTAAAAACAATATTCACAAGTGTTACAAAATATATGTAAAGCATGTATTTTTGCATTTATTATTTCATGTGCATTGTATTTACAGTAATTATTTTTTATTTTTCATTTATGTTTTTCTACCTTACAACCTTACTACTACATAAGCTGTACTGCAAAAACTAAAGTAAAGAAGAACTCAAAAGAAAGCAAAGTTGTGGTCATTGTGTGAGTGAAACCCTCCTATGGACTGTACCATCCCTTTCAAGCGGGGAAACGGCAAACATACCCAAGGGCTTGATACATACTGTGTACTTCCTGTCAGTACTGTGTTAATGTGTACTTCCTGTCAGTACTGTAGTACTCATACTGTGTACTTCCTGTCAGTACTGTGTTACTGTGTACTTCCTGTCAGTACTGTAGTACTCATACTGTCTACTTCCTGTCAGTACTGTGTTAATGTGTACCTCCTGTCAGTACTGTAGTACTCATACTGTGTACTTCCTGTCAGCACTGTAGTACTCATACTGTGTACTTCCTGTCAGCACTGTAGTACTCATACTGTGTACTTCCTGTACCTCCTGTCAGGGCTGCACGGAGCGTTTTGTTTCCAGTCCAAATGAAGTGATGGACGTCATCGACGAGGGGAAAGCCAACCGGCACGTCGCCGTCACCAGTCAGTACTGCCATTACTACTGTTATTACGAACAATACTACTGCTATGACTACTGTTATTACTACTATCAATACTTTTGTTACTATTGCTGCTCCTACTATTCGACTTAGTCCTCTCATTTGGAATCTTGTTAGCAACCTCCGTTTTTTTAAATCCAGCAGTGGGATATTATTGATGTATTTTATGTCTTAGAATACAAATCTCTTCAGCTCTTGTTCATGGTGTTCATGGTGTTCATGGTGTTCATGGTGTTCATGGTGTTCATGGTGTTCATGGTGTTCAACGTGTTCATGGTGTTCAACGTGTTCATGGTGTTCAACGTGTTCATGGTGTTCAACGTGTTCATGGTGTTCAACGTGTTCAACGTGTTCATGGTGTTCAACGTGTTCATGGTGTTCAACGTGTTCAACGTGTTCATGGTGTTCAACGTGTTCATGGTGTTCAACGTGTTCATGGTGTTCATGGTGTTCAACGTGTTCATGGTGTTCATGGTGTTCATGGTGTTCAACGTGTTCAACGTGTTCATGGTGTTCAACGTGTTCATGGTGTTCAACGTGTTCATGGTGTTCAACGTGTTCATGGTGTTCATGGTGTTCATGGTGTTCATGGTGTTCAACGTGTTCATGGTGTTCATGGTGTTCATGGTGTTCAACGTGTTCATAGTGTTCATGGTGTTCATGGTGTTCAACGTGTTCATGGTGTTCATGGTGTTCAACGTGTTCATGGTGTTCAACGTGTTCATAGTGTTCATGGTGTTCATGGTGTTCAACGTGTTCATAGTGTTCATGGTGTTCATGGTGTTCAACGTGTTCATGGTGTTCATGGTGTTCAACGTGTTCATAGTGTTCATGGTGTTCCTGGTGTTCAACGTGTTTGTGGTGTTCATGGTGTTCATGGTGTTCATGGTGTTCATGGTGTTCAACGTGTTCATAGTGTTCATGGTGTTCAATGTGTTCATGGTGTTCATGGTGTTCAACGTGTTCAACGTGTTCATGGTGTTCATGGTGTTCAACGTGTTCATAGTGTTCATGGTGTTCATGGTGTTCAACGTGTTCAACGTGTTCATCGTGTTCAACGTGTTCATGGTGTTCAACGTGTTCATGGTGTTCAACGTGTTCATAGTGTTCATGGTGTTCATGGTGTTCAACGTGTTCATGGTGTTCAACGTGTTCATGGTGTTCATGGTGTTCAACGTGTTCATAGTGTTCATGGTGTTCATGGTGTTCAACGTGTTCATGGTGTTCAACGTGTTCATAGTGTTCATGGTGTTCCTGGTGTTCAACGTGTTCGTGGTGTTCATGGTGTTCATGGTGTTCATGGTGTTCATGGTGTTCATGGTGTTCAACGTGTTCATAGTGTTCATGGTGTTCATGGTGTTCAGTGTGTTCATGGTGTTCATGGTGTTCAACGTGTTCATGGTGTTCATGGTGTTCAACGTGTTCATGGTGTTCAACGTGTTCATGGTGTTCAACGTGTTCATGGTGTTCATGGTGTTCATGGTGTTCATGGTGTTCATGGTGTTCAACGTGTTCATGGTGTTCATGGTGTTCAACGTGTTCATGGTGTTCATGGTGTTCATGGTGTTCAACGTGTTCATGGTGTTCATGGTGTTCAACGTGTTCATGGTGTTCATGGTGTTCAAAGTGTTCAAAGTGTTCATGGTGTTCATGGTGTTCATGGTGTTCATGGTGTTCAACGTGTTCATGGTGTTCATGGTGTTCAACGTGTTCATGGTGTTCAACGTGTTCATGGTGTTCATGGTGTTCAACGTGTTCATGGTGTTCATGGTGTTCAACGTGTTCATGGTGTTCATGGTGTTCATGGTGTTCAACGTGTTCATGGTGTTCATGGTGTTCAACGTGTTCATGGTGTTCATGGTGTTCATGGTGTTCAACGTGTTCATGGTGTTTTGTGGTCCTGACTCAGCATTTGTTTGTTTCGTTGTCAGACATGAACGAGCACAGCTCTCGCAGCCACAGCATCTTCCAGATCAACATCAAGCAGGAGAACGTGGAGACGGAGCTCAAACTCTCGGGGAAACTCTACCTGGTAGACCTGGCCGGGAGCGAGAAAGTACGGCTAGCATTAGCTTTGCATTCACCACGTCATGTTCGGGAAACCTTTCCAAAGAGAGCAGCACAGAAACATCCAGAGTCACACATCTAAATCAAACAAACCAATACAAATAACACACTCTTAGAAAGATAATATTGAGACCCGTTGAATGACGATGTTTTTGTCCAGGTGAGTAAGACGGGGGCAGAAGGCGCCGTGTTAGACGAAGCCAAGAACATCAACAAGTCTCTGTCGGCTCTCGGGAACGTGATCGCTGCTCTGAGTGAAGGAACGGTGAGTCCAAAAATAACCTGAGATATCACAAGCTGAACTTTATGTAGTCTAAACGTTAGGAGTCCTGTCAGGGTCCAGGACTCATTCCTGCACCACTAACTGATGTGTGTTTGTAGAAAACCCACGTCCCGTACAGAGACAGTAAGATGACCCGGATCCTCCAGGACTCTCTGGGGGGAAACTGCCGGACCACCATCATCATCTGCTGCTCGCCTTCAGCCTACAACGAGGCCGAGACCAAGTCCACCCTCATGTTTGGACAGAGGTACCTCAGACACTCACCTGTTGGAGCATGAAGCACTTCTCTGTGAAACGGTCTGATGGGGGGCTATCTGGAAGGACTTATACACATTACATCAACACCACGAGACAGAACAAGGTCCAGGAGTCAAACTGTTTACGTCCTTTCTGCCTGAACATCATCAGATTACATACTGAGATTAGTGCAGCATTAAGGCTGATTAAGGCTTTTTATCAATTCACACACAATCCGTCAGTCCGTCCATCAGTCCGTCCATCAGTCCGTCCATCAGCTGTTTCCTGTCAGACAGCGCACAGTTGTCTGAGTTTTGTCTCTGTGCCTCAGAGCGAAGACCATAAAGAACACGGTGTCTGTGAACCTGGAGTTGACGGCTGAGGAGTGGAAGAAGAAGTACGAGAAGGAGAAGGAGAAGAACCGGGGTCTGAACGTCGTGATCCAGAAACTGGAGAACGAGCTGAAGCGCTGGAGGAAAGGTAAACAGGAAGTTTAATGAGTTGAATCTTTAATTATTATGATGTCTTTATTGATTAAGAACCATGCATCAAAATACATGTATCTTGAAGGGAGAAAAGCTAATGATGTGTTGCCAGTTAAACTGTTGGGTTGTCAGAGGACGTTTTGATAAAGTTTGAGATTTTAACTCCTCAGGTGAGTCAGTACCTGTGGTGGAGCAGCTGAGCAGCAGGAACAAGCAGAGCAGCAGTGAGACTTCAGCAGTGATTGACAGCTTGGTCCCGCCCCCTGCACCGCTGTCAGACGGAGAGAAGACACAGTACGAGACGCTCATCACCGACCTGTACCAGCAGCTGGATTACAAGGTGAGTCCTACCTGTACCAGCAGCTGGATTACAAGGTGAGTCTCACCTGTACCAGCAGCTGGATTACAAGGTGAGTCCAACCTGTACCAGCAGCTGGATTACAAGGTGAGTCTCACCTGTACCAGCAGCTGGATTACAAGGTGAGTCCTACCTGTACCAGCAGCTGGATTACAAGGTGAGTCTCACCTGTACCAGCAGCTGGATTACAAGGTGAGTCCTACCTGTACCAGCAGCTGGATTACAAGGTGAGTCTCACCTGTACCAGCAGCTGGATTACAAGGTGAGTCTCACCTGTACCAGCAGCTGGATTACAAGGTGAGTCCTACCTGTACCAGCAGCTGGATTACAAGGTGAGTCCTACCTGTACCAGCAGCTGGATTACAAGGTGAGTCCTACCTGTACCAGCAGCTGGATTACAAGGTGAGTCTCACCTGTACCAGCAGCTGGATTACAAGGTGAGTCCTACCTGTACCAGCAGCTGGATTACAAGGTGAATCCTACCTGTACCAGCAGCTGGATTACAAGGTGAATCCTACCTGTACTAGCAGCTGGATTACAAGATGAGTCCTACCTGTACCAGCAGCTGGATTACAAGATGAGTCCAACCTGTACCAGCAGCTGGATTACAAGGTGAGTCCTACCTGTACCAGCAGCTGGATTACAAGATGAGTCCAACCTGTACCAGCAGCTGGATTACAAGATGAGTCCTACCTGTACCAGCAGCTGGATTACAAGGTGAGTCCTACCTGTACCAGCAGCTGGATTACAAGGTGAGTCTCACCTGTACCAGCAGCTGGATTACAAGGTGAGTCCTACCTGTACCAGCAGCTGGATTACAAAGTGAGTCTTACCTGTACCAGCAGCTGGATTACAAGGTGAGTCCTACCTGTACCAGCAGCTGGATTACAAGGTGAGTCCTACCTGTACCAGCAGCTGGATTACAAGGTGAGTCCAACCTGTACCAGCAGCTGGATTACAAGGTGAGTCTCACCTGTACCAGCAGCTGGATTACAAGGTGAGTCCTACCTGTACCAGCAGCTGGATTACAAGATGAGTCCAACCTGTACCAGCAGCTGGATTACAAGATGAGTCCTACCTGTACCAGCAGCTGGATTACAAGGTGAGTCCTACCTGTACCAGCAGCTGGATTACAAGGTGAGTCTCACCTGTACCAGCAGCTGGATTACAAGGTGAGTCCTACCTGTACCAGCAGCTGGATTACAAAGTGAGTCTTACCTGTACCAGCAGCTGGATTACAAGGTGAGTCCTACCTGTACCAGCAGCTGGATTACAAGATGAGTCCAACCTGTACCAGCAGCTGGATTACAAGGTGAGTCTCACCTGTACCAGCAGCTGGATTACAAGGTGAGTCCTACCTGTACCAGCAGCTGGATTACAAGGTGAGTCCTACCTGTACCAGCAGCTGGATTACAAGATGAGTCCAACCTGTACCAGCAGCTGGATTACAAGGTGAGTCCAACCTGTACCAGCAGCTGGATTACAAGGTGAGTCCAACCTGTACCAGAATCAGAATCACAGTTCCTTTATTTGTCCCGCAGCGGGGACATTTACGGTACAACAAGAGTATGCACACGTTCTTAATAACGGAAACAAGTAAATAAGTTAAAAACTAATTGTAGATAAGTAAACGAAAACAAACTAAGTAGCAGTATCTTTAAAAAAAAATAAAAAACTAGCTGGCAATGTTTACAGATTGTTAATGAATTGACAGAAAAATGAAGGGTATATTCCACAAAGGTTTATATATTTATATTCCGAGGTTTATTGCACATCGGGGGTATTTCAGTCTGTGTTTCGGGGTCTACCGGCCAGCTCCCCTCTGTATGGTGGAGTCTCTGACGAAATGTTCTGGCTGATGTTTCAGGACGATGACATCAACCATCACAGCCAGACGGCGGAGAGACTCAAGCAGCAGCTGATGGATCAGGAAGAGGTGAGTCACCTGAACTCTCTCAAAGGTCCTAACCTCCATCATACTGTGCATCTAACCTGTCCAATCGCCCCTCCATCACCCCTCCATCACCCCTCCATCATCCCCCCATCATCCCTCCATCATCCCCCCATCATCCCTCCATCATCCCTCCATCATCCCTCCATCATCCCCCCATCATCCCTCCATCATCCCTCCATCATCCCTCCATCATCCCCCCATCATCCCTCCATCACCCCTCCATCACCCCTCCATCATCCCTCCATCATCCCTCCATCATCCCTCCATCATCCCTCCATCATCCCACCATCACCCCTCCATCATCCCCCCATCATCCCTCCATCACCCCTCCATCATCCCACCATCACCCCTCCATCATCCCTCCATCATCCCACCATCACCCCTCCATCATCCCTCCATCATCCCTCCATCATCCCCCCATCATCCCTCCATCATCCCTCCATCATCCCTCCATCATCCCCCCATCATCCCTCCATCATCCCTCCATCATCCCTCCATCATCCCCCCATCATCCCTCCATCACCCCTCCATCACCCCTCCATCATCCCTCCATCATCCCTCCATCATCCCTCCATCATCCCTCAATCACCCCACCATCATCCCACCATCATCCCCCCATCATCCCTCCATCACCCCTCCATCATCCCACCATCACCCCTCCATCATCCCTCCATCATCCCTCAATCACCCCACCATCACCCCTCCATCATCCCACCATCACCCCTCCATCATCCCTCCATCATCCCACCATCACCCCACCATCATCCCACCATCATCCCCCATCACCCCTCCATCATCCCTCCATCATCCCACCATCACCCCTCTATCATCCCTCCATCATCCCACCATCATCCCCCCATCACCCCTCCATCATCCCACCATCATCCCCCCATCACCCCTCCATCATCCCTCCATCACCCCTCCATCATCCCACCATCATCCCCCCATCACCCCTCCATCATCCCTCCATCATCCCTCCATCATCCCTCCATCATCCCTCCATCATCCCTCCATCATCCCACCATCATCCCTCCATCATCCCTCCATCATCCCACCATCATCCCTCCATCCTCCCTCCATCATCCAGCTGCTGGTGTCCAGCCGTCAGGAATATGAGCGAGTGCAGGAGGAGTTGTCGCGGCTGCACAGGGACAGTGACTCGGCCAAAGATGAGGTGAAGGAGGTGCTGCAGGCGCTGGAGGAACTCGCCGTCAACTACGACCACAAGAGCCAGGAGGTGGAGAACAAGAACAGCTGCAACACACAGCTGAACCTGGAGCTGGCACAAAAAACTGTGAGTCCTCACGAGGAAACACGGGTCAGGAGAATGGGAGATACTAGGAGGTAGGACTTAAGGATGTCAAGAAGATAAAATCCTAGGAGGTAGGATGGTAGGACTTTAGGATGTCAAGAAGATAAGATACTAGGAGGTAGGATGGACAGAGTGTAGGATGTAAAGAAGATAAGATACTCGGTGGTAGGATGGACAGAGTGTAGGATGTGGAGATGTTAGGACTTTAGGGTTGGGATGGCAGGACCCTTGGTTGTGGTGATACCAGAACTTTGTAAGGTTGTTAGGACTTATGGAACTTATGTTGTGATGATGGTAGAACCTGATGTTAGTACTTGTGTTAAGGTAGTAGAACAATATGATGTTAGTATGAGAGGATGTTTGGATGTTAGGACGGTACGATGTTAGAATTAACAATCTTCTTCTCTTTGTGAGTCCAGGCCAGTCTGGATGCGGTTCAGAGGGAGTTCTCCACTCTGCAGGAGGTCAGTTCTCATCACAAGAAGAGATCCACAGAGATCATCAGCCTGATGCTCAGAGACCTCAGTGACATCGGCAGCCTCCTCGGAACCACCGACCTCAGAGCGGTGAGACCTTCTGTTCACCTGTCACCTGTCTGCTGTCTCTTGTCACCTGTCACCTGTCTGCTTAATGCTAACAGGGAAATATAAAGCATCTGTTACCCAGCATGATGAGTCCTGTCTGCTTCAGATGACGGAGGCCAGTGGAGTGATGGAGGAGGAGTTCACCACCGCCCGGCTCTACATCAGTAAGATGAAGTCTGAGGTCCGGTCTGTGGTGAGTCGCAGCAGGCAGCTGGAGGTCAGCCTGACGGAGAACACAGGCAGGATGGAGGCCAACGAGACAGAGCTGAGCGCCTGCCAGCTGCTCGTCTCCCAGGTAACACTCACTCAGTCACTCAGGTAACACAGATACTAACACTCACTCACTCACTCAGGTAACACGGATACTAACACTCACTCAGTCATTCAGGTAACACAGATACTAACACTCACTCAGTCATTCAGGTAACATGGATACTAACACTCACTCAGTCATTCAGGTAACACAGATACTAACACTCACTCACTCATTCAGGTAACACAGATACTAACACTCACTCAGTCATTCAGGTAACACAGATACTAACACTCACTCAGTCATTCAGGTAACACAGATACTAACACTCACTCACTCATTCAGGTAACACGGATACTAACACTCACTCAGTCATTCAGGTAACACAGATACTAACACTCACTCAGTCATTCAGGTAACACAGATACTAACACTCACTCAGTCATTCAGGTAACACGGATGCTAACACTCACTCAGTCATGCAGGTAACACAGATACTAACACTCACTCATTCATTCAGGTAACACAGATACTAACACTCACTCAGTCATTCAGGTAACACAGATACTAACACTCACTCAGTCATTCAGGTAACACAGATACTAACACTCACTCAGTCATTCAGGTAACACAGATACTAACACTCACTCAGTCACTCAGGTAACACAGATACTAACACTCACTCAGTCATTCAGGTAACACAGATACTAACACTCACTCAGTCATTCAGGTAACACAGATACTAACACTCACTCAGTCACTCAGGTAACACAGATACTAACACTCACTCAGTCATTCAGGTAACACAGATACTAACACTCACTCACTCATTCAGGTAACATGGATACTAACACTCACTCAGTCTCTCAGGTAACACAGATACTAACACTCACTCACTCATTCAGGTAACACAGATACTAACACTCACTCAGTCATTCAGGTAACACAGATACTAACACTCACTCAGTCATTCAGGTAACACAGATACTAACACTCACTCACTCATTCAGGTAACACGGATACTAACACTCACTCAGTCATTCAGGTAACACAGATACTAACACTCACTCAGTCATTCAGGTAACACAGATACTAACACTCACTCAGTCATTCAGGTAACACGGATGCTAACACTCACTCAGTCATGCAGGTAACACAGATACTAACACTCACTCATTCATTCAGGTAACACAGATACTAACACTCACTCAGTCATTCAGGTAACACAGATACTAACACTCACTCACTCACTCAGGTAACACAGATACTAACACTCACTCAGTCATTCAGGTAACACAGATACTAACACTCACTCAGTCATTCAGGTAACACAGATACTAACACTCACTCAGTCATTCAGGTAACACAGATACTAACACTCACTCAGTCACTCAGGTAACACAGATACTAACACTCACTCAGTCATTCAGGTAACACGGATGCTAACACTCACTCAGTCATGCAGGTAACACAGATACTAACACTCACTCATTCATTCAGGTAACACAGATACTAACACTCACTCAGTCATTCAGGTAACACAGATACTAACACTCACTCAGTCATTCAGGTAACACAGATACTAACACTCACTCAGTCATTCAGGTAACACAGATACTAACACTCACTCAGTCACTCAGGTAACACAGATACTAACACTCACTCAGTCATTCAGGTAACACAGATACTAACACTCACTCAGTCATTCAGGTAACACAGATACTAACACTCACTCAGTCACTCAGGTAACACAGATACTAACACTCACTCAGTCATTCAGGTAACACAGATACTAACACTCACTCACTCATTCAGGTAACATGGATACTAACACTCACTCAGTCTCTCAGGTAACACAGATACTAACACTCACTCAGTCATTCAGGTAACACAGATACTAACACTCACTCAGTCATTCAGGTAACACAGATACTAACACTCACTCAGTCATTCAGGTAACACAGATACTAACACTCACTCACTCATTCAGGTAACACGGATACTAACACTCACTCAGTCATTCAGGTAACACAGATACTAACACTCACTCAGTCATTCAGGTAACACAGATACTAACACTCACTCAGTCATTCAGGTAACACAGATACTAACACTCACTCAGTCATTCAGGTAACACAGATACTAACACTCACTCAGTCACTCAGGTAACACAGATACTAACACTCACTCAGTCATTCAGGTAACACAGATACTAACACTCACTCAGTCATTCAGGTAACACAGATACTAACACTCACTCAGTCACTCAGGTAACACAGATACTAACACTCACTCAGTCATTCAGGTAACACAGATACTAACACTCACTCAGTCATTCAGGTAACACGGATACTAACACTCACTCAGTCACTCAGGTAACACAGATACTAACACTCACTCAGTCATTCAGGTAACACAGATACTAACACTCACTCAGTCACTCAGGTAACACGGATACTAACACTCACTCAGTCATTCAGGTAACACGGATACTAACACTCACTCAGTCACTCAGGTAACACAGATACTAACACTCACTCAGTCACTCAGGTAACACGGATACTAACACTCACTCAGTCATTCAGGTAACACAGATACTAACACTCACTCAGTCACTCAGGTAACACGGATACTAACACTCACTCAGTCATGCAGGTAACACAGATACTAACACTCACTCAGTCTCTCAGGTAACACAGATACTAACACTCACTCAGTCATTCAGGTAACACAGATACTAACACTCACTCAGTCATTCAGGTAACACAGATACTAACACTCACTCAGTCTCTCAGGTAACACGGATACTAACACTCACTCAGTCATTCAGGTAACACAGATACTAACACTCACTCAGTCATTCAGGTAACACAGATACTAACACTCACTCAGTCACTCAGGTAACACAGATACTAACACTCACTCATTCACTCAGGTAACACAGATACTAACACTCACTCAGTCATTCAGGTAACACAGATACTAACACTCACTCAGTCATTCAGGTAACACGGATACTAACACTCACTCAGTCACTCAGGTAACACAGATACTAACACTCACTCAGTCATTCAGGTAACACAGATACTAACACTCACTCAGTCACTCAGGTAACACGGATACTAACACTCACTCAGTCATTCAGGTAACACGGATACTAACACTCACTCAGTCACTCAGGTAACACAGATACTAACACTCACTCAGTCTCTCAGGTAACACGGATACTAACACTCACTCAGTCATTCAGGTAACACAGATACTAACACTCACTCAGTCATGCAGGTAACACAGATACTAACACTCACTCAGTCACTCAGGTAACACGGATACTAACACTCACTCAGTCACTCAGGTAACACAGATACTAACACTCACTCAGTCTCTCAGGTAACACGGATACTAACACTCACTCAGTCATTCAGGTAACACAGATACTAACACTCACTCAGTCATGCAGGTAACACAGATACTAACACTCACTCAGTCATTCAGGTAACACAGATACTAACACTCACTCAGTCATTCAGGTAACACAGATACTAACACTCACTCAGTCATTCAGGTAACACAGATACTAACACTCACTCAGTCATTCAGGTAACACAGATACTAACACTCACTCAGTCATTCAGGTAACACAGATACTAACACTCACTCAGTCATTCAGGTAACACAGATACTAACACTCACTCAGTCATTCAGGTAACACAGATACTAACACTCACTCAGTCATTCAGGTAACACAGATACTAACACTCACTCACTCACTCACTCACTCACTCAGGTAACACAGATACTAACACTCACTCAGTCATTCAGGTAACACAGATACTAACACTCACTCAGTCATTCAGGTAACACAGATACTAACACTCACTCAGTCATTCAGGTAACACAGATACTAACACTCACTCACTCACTCACTCACTCACTCAGGTAACACGGATACTAACACTCACTCAGTCATTCAGGTAACACAGATACTAACACTCACTCACTCACTCACTCACTCACTCAGGTAACACAGATACTAACACTCACTCAGTCATCCAGGTAACACAGATACTAACACTCACTCAGTCATTCAGGTAACACAGATACTAACACTCACTCAGTCATTCAGGTAACACAGATACTAACACTCACTCATTCATCCAGGTAACACCTGCAGAAACACTCACTCATTCATCCAGGTAACACCTGCAGATACTTAGGGGTTCACCTGTGCAGACTCTCTGTTCATAATGAATACATGACTGTAACGCTGATGTTCCTGCAGCTCCAGGCGAAGGTGTGCTCGCTGACGGAGGCTCTGCAGGGATTGGAGCAGAAGAAGAGGCAGCTGGAGGAGAGTCAGGACGCTCTCATGGAGGAGGCGGCCAAGCTGCACGCTCAAGGTCAGTCGCCATGGTGATAGGAAACGCTGCTCTCTCATTGGCTGACGTTCGGTTAACATTGAACACATTCAAAACACTGTGTGTGTGTGTGTGTGTGTGTGTGTGTGTGTGTGTGTGTGTGTGTGTGTGTGTGTGTGTGTGTGTGTGTGTGTGTGTGTGTGTGTGTGTGTGTGTGTGTGTGTGTGTGTGTGTGTGTGTGTGTGTGTGTGTGTGTGTGTGTGTGTGTGTGTGTGTAGGTCAGATGCAGCACGGGAAGGTGACGGATAAAGAGAAGGAGCACATGAGCCGCCTGCAGGACGCAGAGGAGATGAAGGTACGGGTGGATCTGCAGCAGGACACTCAGTAACTGTTGAAGTGTCCCAGAGCCTCTGTGTTGTGATGTTCACAGGATTTAGTAAAGTAGGCTATTCATCAGAACAGTTTGTTGTTAATACCTACTGTAGGTTGATATTAAATAATGAAGTGACGTGTGTTGCCGTGCAGAGGACTCTGGAGGAGCAGATGGAGAACCACAGAGAGGTTCACCACAAACAGCTGAGCCGCCTGAGAGACGAGATCGAGCTGAAGCACCGAGAGGGGGAGCGCCTCAAAGAGTACGTGTTACATATTTATACATCATATGTGTTACAGGGTGCAGACTAATTAAACCAATACAAATAGTGAAAGAAATAACAAGAGAAATACAATTGAGAGAATTTTGAGAAAAATCTATATTTTCCCAACAAGAATGTCTTGAGATTTGCAAGAGGAGTCTTTTTACACGTAAATGGAATATAATATTTAGAGAAATAAAGATGCAAACAGGTTAATGTTTCTGGTTGTTCTTTACAGAGTCCAGGTATTTAATAATCTGAATTGGGATGAAAATGTCTCTGAGTCTGGTGGTTTTAGTCCTGATGCTGTCCCTGAGTCTGGTGGTTTTAGTCCTGATGCTGTCTCTGAGTCTGGTGGTTTTAGTCCTGATGCTGTCTCTGAGTCTGGAGGTTTTAGTCCTGATGCTGTCTCTGAGTCTGGTGGTTTTAGTCCTGATGCTGTCTCTGAGTCTGGAGGTTTTAGTCCTGATGCTGTCTCTGAGTCTGGTGGTTTTAGTCCTGATGCTGTCTCTGACTCTGGTGGTTTTAGTCCTGATGCTGTCCCTGAGTCTGGTGGTTTTAGTCCTGATGCTGTCTCTGACTCTGGTGGTTTTAGTCCTGATGCTGTCCCTGAGTCTGGAGGTTTTAGTCCTGATGCTGTCTCTGAGTCTGGTGGTTTTAGTCCTGATGCTGTCCCTGAGTCTGGTGGTTTTAGTCCTGAAACTGTCCCTGAGTCTGGAGGTTTTAGTCCTGAAACTGTCCCTGAGTCTGGTGGTTTTAGTCCTGATGCTGTCTCTGAGTCTGGTGGTTTTAGTCCTGATGCTGTCTCTGAGTCTGGTGGTTTTAATCCTGATGCTGTCCCTGAGTCTGGTGGTTTTAGTCCTGAAACTGTCCCTGAGTCTGGAGGTTTTAGTCCTGAAACTGTCCCTGAGTCTGGTGGTTTTAGTTCTGAAACCTTCCCTGAGTCTGGAGGTTTTATTCCTGAAACTGTGTCTGAGTCTGGTAGTTGTAGTCCTGATGCTGTCCCTGAGTCTGGAGGTTGTAGTCCTGATGCTGTCCCTGAGTCTGGAGGTTTTAGTCCTGATGCTATCTCTGAGTCTGGTGGTTTTAGTCCTGATGCTATCTCTGAGTCTGGTGGTTTTAGTCCTGATGCTGTCCCTGAGTCTGGTGGTTTTAGTCCTGATGCTGTCCCTGAGTCTGGTGGTTTTAGTCCTGATGCTGCGGTACCGCCTGCCAGACGACATCAGACAGAACAGTTTATAAGGTATGTAAGGGAAACTTCTGCAGCAATGGAGAGTCAGGACTCAGAGAGACACGAGGAGAGTTGGAGCTTTGATGTCAAACACTGATGTTTATTTCAAGTATCGGCCGGAGAAATTCACATCACAAGTCACACAGCCAGAGATTCTGACTGCCCTGGTGGGTTGCCATGTCAAAATCTGACCAGCCTCTCTCTCAATAGACCTTTTAACATGTTTGGCGTGTGTTACCATTAGCATACCGCACCACTGTCGAACAACGCCGACACACCGGCCTCGTCCGATCCACCACTCGCACTCCATCATTATTGTAGTCCGCAGGGAACCCGAAATATTCCCACAGCTGATTTAAAAGAAGCAGGTGGGTTCTAGCTCCTGTGTGTTATCTGAACTCGCCTTACTAACTTTTCTTCTTCTTATATTTTGTTCGTTTTGTTGTTGTGTTTTCTTCTTGTTCTTCATTTGTTGTTTTAGGGCGGCAGGCAAACAGCTTTTAGGCGCAATACCGCCCCCTGGATTATAAATAGTGTAGTGAATACTGCCCTGAATGACAGACCTTTTTTCCCACTCGTAAAAAAAAGGCGTATTCGTCGTGTGACTGCATGCGCCGAACCGTGACGTCACGGGACGAATACGGATACCGTTACACCCCTAACAGGGTGCAAACTCAAAGAGTCCATACATATTTACATCCATCTTCTCCCGCTTATTCGTTGTGGGGTCGCAGGAGTATCAGTTCTAGCAGAGAGCCCCAAACTTTCTTTTCCCTGGCCACATCAATATCAATATCCATACATATTTATGAAATGATATATACAGTATGATAGTGAGCATGCTGATGTGATGTGTTTGCTCAGTCTGACCCAGGCTCTGCAGCTGGAGGTCAGGAAGCTGCAGTCAGACTGCGACAAGCTGAAGGCTGAGGACCACAACAAGGAGCAGAAACTGCAGAAACTCATGTGAGTTGGTGCACGTCCAACAATACATCACTATAACATGATAATATCATGTGAAGATATAACATTAGCTGTTTGTGTTGTGAGCTCTCAGGTTCCTGAACGAGAAGAGGGAACAAGCCAAAGAGGACCTGAAGGGTCTGGAGGACACGGTGGTGCGTGGGTCTTATGTCTTTATTAGATGTCTCTTTATTAGATGTCTCTATATTAGATGTCTTATTGTGTGTCCTCCCACAGGCCAGAGAGCTGCAGACTCTGAACCACCTTCGGAAAGTGTTCATCGAGGACCTCGGGGCTCGAGTCAGGAGCGTAAGAAAACTTCTTCTACCGACCATTTATTAAAACAACAGTTAAACACATCAACTTTGAAAGAGTCCTCTCCTGCTGATGTTCACGCTTTAATGTTCATGCTTTAATGTTCGCGCTTTAATGTTCATGCTTTAATGTTCACGATTTAATGTTCATGCTTTAATGTTCGCGCTTTAATGTTCATGCTTTAATGTTCACGCTTTAATGTTCGCGCTTTAATGTTCGTGCTTTAATGTTCGCGCTTTAATGTTCGTGCTTTAATGTTCGCGCTTTAATGTTCGCGCTTTAATGTTCACGCTTTAATGTTCGTGCTTTAATGTCGTGCTTTAATGTTCGTGCTTTAATGTTCGCGCTTTAATGTTCACGATTTAATGTTCGTGCTTTAATGTTCGTGCTTTAATGTTCGTGCTTTAATGTTCACGCTTTAATGTTCATGCTTTAATGTTTGTGCTTTAATGTTCGTGCTTTAATGTTCGTGCTTTAATGTTCACGCTTTAATGTTCGTGCTTTAATGTTCGTGCTTTAATGTTCACGCTTTAATGTTCGTGCTTTAATGTCGTGCTTTAATGTTCGTGCTTTAATGTTCGCGCTTTAATGTTCACGATTTAATGTTCGTGCTTTAATGTTCGTGCTTTAATGTTCGTGCTTTAATGTTCACGCTTTAATGTTCGTGCTTTAATGTTCATGCTTTAATGTTCGCGCTTTAATGTTCACGATTTAATGTTCGTGCTTTAATGTTTGTGCTTTAATGTTCGTGCTTTAATGTTCACGCTTTAATGTTCACGCAAACGCTCTTACATGTTTCTTAATTATTTCTTTAATTCTGAGAAAAATGTGAAATTCTTAAAAATAAATTACATTAGATAATCTAGGAAAAATTAAAATTATGAGAAAAAAGGCAAATTATAAATTAAAGTAAAAAAAAAAAAAGAATTCTGAGGAATTTTTGAAAAATAGTTGAAAATCTGAGAGAATTTAGTGAGATTCTAAGAAAAAACCTCTGTTTCTCTTGTTGTCTGGGAGGTAAGTGAGAGGTTAGTGAGAGGTTAGTGGGAGGTTAGTGAGAGGTTAGTGGGAGGTTAGTGGGAGGTTAGTGAGAGGTTAGTGAGAGGTTAGTGGGAGGTTAGTGAGAGGTTAGTGGGAGGTTAGTGGGAGGTTAGTGAGAGGTTAGTGGGAGGTTAGTGGGAGGTAAGTGAGAGGTTAGTGGGAGGTTAGTGAGAGGTTAGTGAGAGGTTAGTGAGAGGTTAGTGGGAGGTTAGTGAGAGGTTAGTGGGAGGTTAGTGGGAGGTAAGTGAGAGGTTAGTGGGAGGTTAGTGAGAGGTTAGTGAGAGGTTAGTGAGAGGTTAGTGGGAGGTTAGTGAGAGGTTAGTGGGAGGTTAGTGAGAGGTTAGTGAGAGGTTAGTGAGAGGTTAGTGGGAGGTAAGTGAGAGGTTAGTGAGAGGTTAGTGAGAGGTTAGTGGGAGGTTAGTGGGAGGTAAGTGAGAGGTTAGTGGGAGGTTAGTGAGAGGTTAGTGAGAGGTTAGTGAGAGGTTAGTGGGAGGTAAGTGAGAGGTTAGTGAGAGGTTAGTGGGAGGTTAGTGAGAGGTTAGTGGGAGGTTAGTGAGAGGTTAGTGAGAGGTTAGTGGGAGGTTAGTGAGAGGTTAGTGGGAGGTTAGTGGGAGGTAAGTGAGAGGTTAGTGGGAGGTTAGTGAGAGGTTAGTGAGAGGTTAGTGAGAGGTTAGTGGGAGGTTAGTGAGAGGTTAGTGGGAGGTTAGTGAGAGGTTAGTGGGAGGTTAGTGGGAGGTTAGTGAGAGGTTAGTGGGAGGTTAGTGGGAGGTAAGTGAGAGGTTAGTGGGAGGTTAGTGAGAGGTTAGTGAGAGGTTAGTGAGAGGTTAGTGGGAGGTAAGTGAGAGGTTAGTGGGAGGTAAGTGAGAGGTTAGTGAGAGGTTAGTGGGATGTTAGTGAGAGGTTAGTGGGAGGTAAGTGAGAGGTTAGTGAGAGGTTAGTGGGATGTTAGTGAGAGGTTAGTGAGAGGTTAGTGAGAGGTTAGTGGGAGGTAAGTGAGAGGTTAGTGGGAGGTAAGTGAGAGGTTAGTGAGAGGTTAGTGAGAGGTTAGTGAGAGGTTAGTGGGATGTTAGTGAGAGGTTAGTGAGAGGTTAGTGAGAGGTTAGTGAGAGGTTACTGGGAGGTAAGTGAGAGGTTAGTGGGAGGTAAGTGAGAGGTTAGTGGGAGGTAAGTGAGAGGTTTGTGAGAGGTTAGTGGGAGGTTAGTGAGAGGTTAGTGAGAGGTTAGTGGGAGGTTAGTGAGAGGTTAGTGAGAGGTTAGTGAGAGGTTACTGGGAGGTAAGTGAGAGGTTAGTGGGAGGTAAGTGGGAGGTTAGTGAGAGGTTAGTGGGAGGTTAGTGAGAGGTTAGTGGGAGGTAAGTGAGAGGTTAGTGGGAGGTTAGTGGGAGGTTAGTGAGAGGTTAGTGAGAGGTTAGTGGGAGGTAAGTGAGAGGTTAGTGGGAGGTTAGTGGGATGTTAGTGAGAGGTTAGTGAGAGGTTAGTGAGAGGTTAGTGAGAGGTTACTGGGAGGTAAGTGAGAGGTTAGTGGGAGGTAAGTGGGAGGTTAGTGAGAGGTTAGTGGGAGGTTAGTGAGAGGTTAGTGGGAGGTAAGTGAGAGGTTAGTGGGAGGTTAGTGGGAGGTAAGTGAGAGGTTAGTGAGAGGTTAGTGGGAGGTAAGTGGGAGGTTAGTGAGAGGTTAGTGTGAGGTTAGTGAGAGGTTAGTGGGAGGTAAGTGAGAGGTTAGTGGGAGGTTAGTGGGAGGTTAGTGGGAGGTTAGTGAGAGGTTAGTGAGAGGTAAGTGGGAGGTTAGTGAGAGGTTAGTGAGAGGTTACTGGGAGGTAAGTGAGAGGTTAGTGGGAGGTAAGTGAGAGGTTAGTGGGAGGTTAGTGAGAGGTTAGTGAGAGGTTACTGGGAGGTAAGTGAGAGGTTACTGGGAGGTAAGTGAGAGGTTAGTGGGAGGTTAGTGGGAGGTTAGTGGGAGGTAAGTGAGAGGTTAGTGGGAGGTAAGTGAGAGGTTTGTGAGAGGTTAGTGGGAGGTTAGTGAGAGGTTAGTGAGAGGTTAGTGGGAGGTTAGTGAGAGGTTAGTGAGAGGTTATTGGGAGGTTAGTGAGAGGTTAGTGGGAGGTAAGTGAGAGGTTAGTGGGAGGTAAGTGGGAGGTTAGTGAGAGGTTAGTGGGAGGTTAGTGAGAGGTTAGTGGGGAGGTAAGTGAGAGGTTAGTGGGAGGTTAGTGGGAGGTAAGTGGGAGGTTAGTGAGAGGTTAGTGGGAGGTAAGTGAGAGGTTAGTGGGAGGTAAGTGGGAGGTTAGTGAGAGGTTAGTGTGAGGTTAGTGAGAGGTTAGTGGGAGGTTAGTGGGAGGTTAGTGGGAGGTTAGTGGGAGGTTAGTGAGAGGTTAGTGAGAGGTTAGTGGGAGGTAAGTGGGAGGTTAGTGAGAGGTTAGTGAGAGGTTAGTGGGAGGTAAGTGAGAGGGTTAGTGGGAGGTCATCATCAGTCTGTAACCTCTGTGTATCATCAGTGTGTAACCTCTGTGTATTTCCTTCTTCTCTCTCAGAGCTCAGAGAGCGACAGCGACGAGGCTGGAGGCAGCCTGGCTCAGAGGCAGAGGATCGTCTTCTTAGAGAACAACCTGGAGCAGCTCAGCAGGGTCCACAAGCAGGTAATAATACACCTGCATTAACAGGTCCACAAACAGGTAATAATACACCTACATTAACAGGTCCACAAGCAGGTAATAATACACCTGCATTAACAGGTCCACAAGCAGGTAATAATACACCTGCATTAACAGGTCCACAAACAGGTAATAATACACCTGCATTAACAGGTCCACAAACAGGTAATAATACACCTGCTGTAGCAGGTCCACAAACAGGTACACCTGCATTAACAGGTCCACAAACAAGTAATAATACACCTGCTGTAGCAGGTCCACAAACAATTACACCTGCATTAACAGGTCCACAAACAGGTAATAATACACCTGCTGTAGCAGGTCCACAAACAGGTACACCTGCATTAACAGGTCCACAAACAAGTAATAATACACCTGCTGTAGCAGGTCCACAAACAGTTACACCTGCATTAACAGGTCCACAAACAGGTAATAATACACCTGCTGTAGCAGGTCCACAAACAGGTACACCTGCATTAACAGGTCCACAAACAGGTAATAATACACCTGCTGTAGCAGGTCCACAAACAGGTACACCTGCATTAACAGATCCACAAACAGGTAATAATACACCTGCTGTAGCAGGTCCACAAACAGGTACACCTGCATTAATAGGTCCAAAAACCTGTTGTACTAGGTTTAAGACCCCGAGAGGACCAGGACTCTGAGGGGTTAGGACAGGGGAAAGGAGCTGCTTTTAGTGAATGTCTTAGTAAATGTTTTAATAAATGTTCCCCTCTGTGTTGGTCAGCTGGTTCGAGATAACGCTGATCTTCGCTGCGAGCTGCCGAAGTTGGAGAAGCGTCTCCGGGCGACGGCAGAGAGGGTGAAAGCTCTGGAGGCGGCCCTCAGGGAGGCCAAGGGGGTCGCCATGAGGGACCGCAAGCGCTACCAACAGGAAGTGGATCGGATCAAAGAGGTCGTCCTCTCCAAGAGCGTCTCAAGGAGAGGGCAGACCGCTCAAATCGGTGAGCAACGAATGTCCTGAGAGTCGAGTTTCAGGGCTAACACCAAACCCCAGGAGTCAGATCAGAATCAGATCAGAATACCTTTACTTATCCCACAGAGGAGAAATGTATATTTGTTACAGCAGAAAAGAGCCAAAGACATCTTAATGTTAACAAAGAAGCATGCATACAAAAAATATTAAAGATACAAAAGTAAAAAAATACACAATTTACAAAATACACATCCTGTAACAGTTCTGAAGATTTAGCTGCCAGGAAGTGTCCCTAGTGGCCAAACGGTGGTACTGCAGCTTCAGTGACTTCATTATGGCCCAAAAAGACTTTAACCCATTGACTTACATTAAGAAAGAGTTGCTGTAAATCAGCGGTTATTTTTTTTTAACTGAATATTCTATCAAGTATGAACGCTCTTATTTAAGACATTGGGCTATAAAATGTGTAAAATGCACTAAAAGCATCTAGAGTTATTTTCCATAAAAGAACTGAATATTTTGAGAATAAAAAAAAAAAAATCTTATATATATATTATGGCTGTCAGTCGATTCAAATAGTTAATCGCGATTTATCGCAAATTAATCGCACATTTTTTTATCTGTTCTAAATGTTTCTTAGAGGAATATTTTTCAAGTTTTGATGCTCTTATCAACCTATGAGTGGACAAATATGCTTTATGCAAATGTTTATTATCATTTGAACAATGAAAAATATTCTCATGAATATTAAACACAATAACCTCTGAACATTACAAATATTCACCTCAATTCAACCTGGAACCTCTCATACAATAATACAATACACATGGGGGGGTGGGTGTGTGTGTGTGTGTGTGCGCCTGTGTGTGCGCCTGTGTGTGCGCCTGTGTGTGTGTGTGTGTGTGTGTGTGTGTGTGTGCGCCTGTGTGTGTGTGTGTGTGTGTGTGTGTGTGTGTGTGTGTGTGTGTGTGTGTGTGTGTGTGTGTGTGTGTGTGTGTGTGTGTGTGTGTGTGTGTGTGTGTGTGTGTGTGTGTGTGTGTGTGTGTGTGTGTGTGTGTGTGTGTGTGTGTGTGTGTGTGTGTGTGTGTGTGTGTGTGTGTGTGTGTGTGTGATGGAGCTGCCTGGACGCTGCAATCATGTTGCGCGCACTGAGTGTGCTGACTTTTCGTACAGTGTCCCTCTGTCTGGCTGCCTGCATGAAGTCAAGTGCTCGGCGAAATGTCGCTCCTCTGTTTTCATTGAAACAGCTCCATATATCCGTTAGCGCAGCTAGCTAGCACCAGATGCTAAAAAACAAAAATACACTTAAGGTGTGCCCGTTATTAACGCGTTAACTTGACAGCCCTAATATATATATATATAAAAGACAGAATATGTTGAGAGTTTATAAAAATGTGGAATATTTTAAAAAGAAATTCAAATTGAATTTGGAAAATGTTGTAGTATTTTAAACTCTCCCTCTGCTGTCTCCCTGTAGCTAAGCCAATAAGAGCGGGCCATCATCACCATCATCCCACGTCCTCTGCCATCAGACCCCCCATCAGAGGGGGGGGGGCGGCCAGTCCCCGCCATCTGCCCCCCCGACAGCAGCAGCCCCATCACAGCAAGTAGGACAGGTGAGTCAGAACTGGTCCATGAATATCACATCTTTAATATGAATACGTGTTAATGCAGTCTTAACCCAGCTATGAAGCATTAATACAGGCTGGGTTCAGTTCTCTGATAACGCTACGGTGACAACAACACTGTGGACGTCTTTGTTAACATCAGGTTGTTTAAATAAAGGTTTATCACTTCCTTTCCCCACAGACGACTCTATACATTTCCTGAGGATCTCTCTCACCACTCTGCCTTTACTGGAACCAGATCTGTGTTAACACAACCACAGCTAATCCACTTTCACAGCTAATCCACTTTAACAGCTAATCTACTTTAACAGTTAATCCACTTTAACAGCTAATCCACTTTAACAGCTAATCCACTTTAACAGCTAATCCACTTTAACAGCTAATCTACTTTAACAGCTAATCTACTTTAACAGCTAATCCACCTTAACAGCTAATCCACTTTAACAGCTAATCTACTTTAACAGCTAATCCACTTTAACAGCTAATCCACTTTAACAGCTAATCCACTTTAACAGCTAATCCACTTTAACAGCTAATCCACTTTAACAGCTAATCCACTTTAACAGCTAATCCACTTTAACAGCTAATCCCCTTTAACAGCTAATCCACTTTAACAGCTAATCCACTTTAACAGCTAATCCACTTTAACAGCTAATCCACTTTAACAGCTAATCCCCTTTAACAGCTAATCCACTTTAACAGCTAATCCCCTTTAACAGCTAATCCACTTTAACAGCTAATCCACTTTAACAGCTAATCCACTTTAACAGCTAATCCACCTTAACAGCTAATCCACTTTAACAGCTAATCCACTTTAACAGCTAATCCACTTTAACATCAATTCCATTTTAACAGCTAATCCACTTTAACAGCTAATCCACTTTAACATCAATTCCATTTTAACAGCTAATCCACATTAACAGCTAATCCACTTTAACATCCATTCCATTTTAACAGCTAATCCACTTTAACAGCTATTCCACTTTAACATCCATTCCATTTTAACAGCTAATCCACTTTAACAGCTAATCCACTTTAACAGCTAATCCACTTTAACATCCATTCCATTTTAACAGCTAATCTACTTTAACAGCTAATCCACCTTAACAGCTAATCCACTTTAACAGCTAATCCACCTTAACAGCGAATCCACTTTAACATCCATTCCATTTTAACAGCTAATCCACCTTAACAGCTAATCCACTTTAACAGCTAATCCACCTTAACAGCTAATCCACTTTAACATCCATTCCATTTTAACAGCTAATCTACTTTAACAGCTAATCCACCTTAACAGCTAATCCATTTTAACAGCTAATCCACTTTAACAGCTAATCCACTTTAACATCCATTCCATTTTAACAGCTAATCCACTTTAACAGCTAATCCACTTTAACATCCATTCCATTTTAACAGCTAATCTACTTTAACAGCTAATCCACTTTAACAGCTAATCCACTTTAACAGCTAATCCACTTTAACATCAATTCCATTTTAACAGCTAATCCATTTTAACAGCTAATCCACTTTAACAGCTAATCCACCTTAACAACCATTCCACTTTAAAAGCCATTCCACCTTAACAGCCATTCCACCTTAACAGTCAATAAATGCTAATGTCCTCTCCGTCAGCTGTCTGTCTGTCTGTCTCTTTGTGGATAAGTGAGTTTATAATGAGATGAATAACAATCTAAATATTGTGTTTAGTGGCTTCAAAGAGATTCAAACCGAGTTCACTGATACTGAGTTAAACGCTCCTCTATTCCTAATTATCCAGAATCAAAAAGTCCACTAAAGTGTATAAATCAAAGTGGATCAGGGAAGTTCTGAGTGAACAATTCTTAAAATAAAGCACAGTGAAAACTTAATGGGCACAATTTAGACTATATTTTAATATATTCTGAGTAAAAACTGTCTTTTAAAAGTCAGAATTGATCTTTAGTATCTCAGTATCAGCTGGAGGTGATGCGTCGCTTCATGTTCACTCAAACCTTTAAACAATCTGTGAGTCTAGGAATCTATAAGATCAGTATTATTTAAACGTGTTTCAGTAACAGCTGTATCAGTGTTTGAGTGTCTTATAAAAGATAACCCACCGGGGAAATATGAGCCGTTAGGAATAACAGAATAACAGATGATGGTCAAATAAGTTGGTGTTTGACTATATAAGATAATATCTGGAATAAATGACCATCATTGTGTCATCAAAATACAGTTAAACCAACATTTTGTATATTTCTTTAACTTTTAAAGTGCCCGTATTAGTGAGCCTTATTTATAATAATAACTTTTAAATATTTAGTAATTTAATATATTACATTTTAATATTTCTTATGTCGTTCTACCTCATGATTTTATTAAACAGTATTGTTATTATTCCTAACGTTGCATATCTATATTTTCCTGAATGTTTTATCGCACTGATTTTATTTATTTAAAAATATCTCATTTATGAGTTTTCTACTTTCTGAGACGGTGATCCTGAGGGTTTTCATCCGTCATGTTTCTAACGTGTGACGCGTGTTTCTCCGTCTGTCAGTGTGTTATAAAGTGATTTCAGTGAAGTGCTTTTATTTTGAAAGGGAGAACCACAGTATGATTAAACGGGGACCAAACTTAACAAAACCTTAATGTTCAAAAGGACAAACGGTGATCTGTCATTGTTCTGAAATAAAATGTTAAATGAAATACGTGTGTTTGTGGTTTTTGTCCAGCAGGGGGCAGCACAGTACAGCGACCCGAAACTCCTCCATCAGGAGAAACAGCTTCAGAAAGGATGCAGATATAAAAACTCAAATGAAAAATATAAGTTGACTGAAAAAACTAATTGACCAAATAAATTGACCAAAAATTATTTGACCAGAAAAAAAGTGGACCAGAAAAAAGTTGCTCCAAAAAAAGTTGACTAAAAGATAAGATGTCCAAAAAATGTAAAGTGGTCAAAAATAAATACAAAGAAATAGTAGATTCCCCAAAAAATAGGTTGGTTACTAAAAGAAACAAAGTCTTGTTTTGGGGGGATTATAAAGCTGAACAACTGTCTCTGTCTCAGAGTTAGTCGTCTCATAACTTTAGTGTTTGTCGTATATGAAATGACAAGGTTAGCTACGTTAGCTAGCTAGCTTACAGCAGATCTGCAGTAACATCAGAAGGAGTCATGTGACCACATTGTTAAAATAAGACCATAACACATTTTAGTTTCCAACAACAGAGACAGTTGTTCAGCTTTATCATCCTGAACGTCACCAAGCTCCGGTCCTTAAGGAAGAGTTTTGGGCCGAAAGTTGACCAAAAAAGAAGTTGACCCAAAAAGTTGGCAACCGAACAGTTGAAAGCTGACAACAAATGTAAATAATGAAAAATAAACTGTTGACAAAAAAAATATATACAAAAAAAAAATGTTGTTTAAAAGAAATGTTTTTTTTCAGGCCACCATAGGATACAAACTGTACCTATCTATAACTGTTCTGTGCATCACTCTTTAGAGCACTGCCTATTTTTGGATCTCAACCCTCCTTATTTATTGAGTAAATTAAAGGATGTTCTTACGACTTGGTTCTGATCATCGGTTTATTGTTTACAGTCCAGTTCTGTTAACCTGTTGAGCCCTGAGCCTGTTTTTCAGGTCTCAGGCTCGAAAATGACACTCCCAGAACAAATGACCATACCTTCCCTTCTAAAAGGGTTAAATGAATCATCTTTTTTCTCAAAGTAATGATAAACCTGTGAGTTGGATGTACAAAAGTCAGAATCAATATAGATGTTTTTATATTTTAAAGTAAATTCAGATTGAACATAGTAAAGAATTTTAAATGATTGTGTCCGTCCAAAAATAAACCATGACTTCTAGTGAAAACCACCCTTGAAGGATGGGATGGTAGACTAAAAGCTTTAGGAATCCAAACTACAACATATAATAAGTACCCTGTATCAAGATTGATGCAAAACAAGTGACATTTGACCTTTTGAGAGAGGTTTAGAAAAAAACCCACTTCTGGGGTCATTTGGGTGGATTTTCCATACCTCTGGCCCCCCTTGCTCGATGTTGATGATTCACATCTCTTTTTAACCGTTTGAGCCAATGGAATCGAGGGGAAGTTCCTCAAATCCATCTAAACATTACCCATTGGTGAATGAGTGCCGCACAGCCAGAATGCCCAAAACCGGAAGCTGCGATACACTCTGGTGGTTACCATTAGCAGCTATATATGAAATCTCCGTTTTTGACATACAAATTGAATGATGGATTATCAGTAATAATTTCAAAGTGACAGACACATCGGATTAACCTTCAGCAGCGTTTTTATTGTTTTAATGTCATTGAACATGACTATTGATCAGAATAACAGCAAAGGTGAGACGATCTCCCCTGAATGCTCCGTAAAGCTACGTGTTGTGATGTCTGTGTTTGCTTCCCCTGTCGCGAGTTCTGATTGCTCAGTGATGATACTATACAAATAGAATCTGTGGGATTTTTAATCGGATATCTTGTATGTGTGCAGTTACGATAAGTAAGTGCATTAGCATTTTTTCGCTCAGGGCTAATTTAGAAGCTTCTTGTGAGACTTGTGCTTTGTTTTGGTAAAAATTGTTCATATCTTCAGTTAGCTGAGTTTTATAACCGTTAAGTGAGTATGACACATTCATAGGTTTTTAAATACTAAGAAGCCCTGAGACACAGTTTCATGAAAAAACTACCCACCAGACCCGGATTAGGGTACTCTCGGGTTTAACAGGTTAAAACACTTCAGGAGTTCTTCAGGTGATGGAAACTACTTCCTGTCCAGGCTGAAGATGTCGCGGCTCTCGATGAGGATGAACTCTATGATCTGGTTCTGGTACACCATGTTGACGGCCATGTTCCCCCCGTCCAGCTCGGGCCACATCAGCGTGGGCCCGAACACGATGCCGATGCCCTGCGTGGACATCAGGTTCTGCCTGGAGAACTCCAGGACTCTGAAACACAGACAGGTTAATCAGACTCTGAAACACAGACGGGTTAATCAGACTCTGAAACACAGACGGGTTAATCAGACTCTGAAACACAGACGGGTTCATCGGACTCTGAAACACAGACGGGTTCATCAGACTCTGAAACACAGACGGGTTCATCGGACTCTGAAACACAGACCAGTTCTTCAGACTCTGAAACACAGACGGGTTCATCGGACTCTGAAACACAGACGGGTTCATCGGACTCTGAAACACAGACGGGTTCATCGGACTCTGAAACACAGACCAGTTCATCAGACTCTGAAACACAGACGGGTTCATCGGACTCTGAAACACAGACGGGTTCATCGGACTCTGAAACACAGACGGGTTCATCGGACTCTGAAACACAGACGGGTTCATCAGACTCTGAAACACAGACGGGTTCATCGGACTCTGAAACACAGACGGGTTCATCAGACTCTGAAACACAGACGGGTTCATCAGACTCTGAAACACAGACGGGTTCATCGGACTCTGAAACACAGACCAGTTCTTCAGACTCTGAAACACAGACGGGTTCTTCAGACTCTGAAACACAGACGGGTTCATCGGACTCTGAAACACAGACGGGTTCATCAGACTCTGAAACACAGACGGGTTCATCAGACTCTGAAACACAGACGGGTTCATCGGACTCTGAAACACAGACGGGTTCATCGGACTCTGAAACACAGACGGGTTCTTCAGACTCTGAAACACAGACGGGTTCTTCAGACTCTGAAACACAGACAGGTATCGAGCGTTGCAGGGAGGATGTGTTTCTGTAGTTCGACCCTGAAGGAAGCTGCTGGTTCCCTCGACAACAAAGCAACAGGATTTCTCCAGAGGATTTAGGAAAATAGCTGAAAATAAGGTCTGTGGAAAACGAAGCTGTTTGATAAATGCACGTTTTGTTCAGGATAATCTCCACATGTCTACTTTTATAATGTTCTAATCATAAATCTAATGTCCAGAAGCTAAATGCTAACGTGATGCTATAAAGGAGCTACAGGCGAGTCCAGCAGCACGACTTCAACGTCACACCAACTTCAGATCCATATTCAAACACACAGATTCTAGATGGAACGAGTTGAAGCGTTTGTTTGAACAGTCTGCAGGAGGCAGGGACTTGCTCTCAAGCAGAACAGAAACTAACTTAGAGGAGTGTTTACGTGTTCGGCGTAATGACGTACAACGGCCTCCACGACTTCTGTAGTCCTGTTCAGCCACTTGGTAACAACCATCGTTTCTCAGACACGTACACTCTTCAGAGATCACCAGTGGGGTCACTGCTGATGATTTAATGTAGAACAAAACGTGATCCGTCTCTTCAATGTGTCTCAACCACAGACCTTAGTTCATCTATCTTCCTAAACCTTATGGAGAGATCCCATTGGCTCTGAGACGAGGGAACAGGAAGTGGTGACATGCTGACTCACTTCCGGGTTTTAGGACTCATTCCTGCACCGCTCTATTTATCAACGAGGACAGGACGTGTTCAGAGTAGCTTTACTCCGGTACAAACAAACTCTGTTACAGTAAAAGTCCTGCGTTCTTCATATCCTTCCTTCCCCTTCTAGGAAAGATATATATTAATACATTGAACTACAGAGGAGGTTCCATCTCTCAAGATTAGTTGATTTATAATTAGCATTAATAACCAGAATCACTAACTAAAGCTGTCTGATGCAGACCTATATTATTTCATAGTTATACATTTATTTTATTGTAAATCTACCTTTTATTTTTGTGTTAATTTAAAATAGAAGAAGTTGTTTAATGCTTTTGTTTTGGAGGCCATTTTGGGCACCAGGGGATTGTATATAGCTAAATATAGTGGAGTATGAAGGTGAATATACTCAGGCATGTAAGAAATTAAAATCAATGTTTAATGATGTAATATAGTTTAAACATACAGTAATTTTATAACTGTTTTATTGTGAAAATATTTCCGGTTAGCAACGCCTGCGGTTAAGTTTATTTTGAAAAGCTATTCCGGAAGAGATCTCCGAAGTACCAACAGTAGGCTTGACTCCCAGCTGTAACAGAAACGTGATTACAGCCGTTAAAATGCATTACATTAAAAGTCATGAAAGAGAGTATGAGGAGAAAAGGCGTGTGGAGTTATGTATTGAATGTACAAGCGTCTGAATCCTCTGTTATGTGCGATATCGGACATTGGTGAAAGGAGGGAAGGTTACGTCACAGCCCCCAGAGAGGAGGAGCAAAGGGGGGTGCAGGCGGAAAGGACGAATGTGTCTGGTGTCTCTTTCCCATGGCCCGGACGGCGAGAGGGAGCTGCAGCCTCTCTCTCCCACTTACCTCCTTCTGTTTGTTTCATTGCCACGCGACTTCATTAAAGTAACCCATTTGAACCTTCAGAGATTCCATTAGTCTCTTTATTTAAAGCTTCTCTCCTGGGACACAAGAGAAAAGAATACTTCTAACAGGTCAAAGTACTTCCATTTCTTAATGAGGTACAGTACTTGAGTAAATGTACTTAGGTTACTTAGGTTACTTAATCGTCTGGTCTTCAACCTTCCTGCATTCTCCCACACCACGCCGCTCCTCCGCTCCCTTCACTGGCTTCCAGTAACTGCTAGAATCCACTTCAAGACTCTGGTACTTGCGTACCATGCTGCGAATGGATCTGGCCCTTCCTACATCCAGGACATGGTTAAACCGTACACCCCAGCACGTGCACTCCACTCTGCATCAGCCAAACAGCTCGCTGCCTCCGCACTGCGAGGGGGACCCAAGTTCCCATCAGCAGAAACACGTGGGTTTGCTATCCTGGATCCAAAATGGTGGAATGAGCTCCCCATTGAAATCAGGACAGCAGAAAGCTTACACATCTTCTTCAGACTGAAAACTCATCTCTTTGGACTCCACTTCCAGAGATAGAATTACTAACAAAGCACTTATATACTAATAAAGGGCTGGCTGATCTAAAGCCAGCTGAGTAGCACTTGAAATGTTTGGCTCTATGAAACCTGATGAACTTATATGATTCTGTTTTCTTCAAGGTTGTATTTTGTTGGTCGAACGCACTTATTGTGAGTCTCTTTGGATAAAAGCCTCAGCTAAATGCAATGTGATCAACCAGGCTTTTACTGCGCTGTATTTGAGGGTAACTCCAACCAACCAACAGACAATCACTCACACTGTATGAAACACACACACACATACGCGCACATGCACACACACACACGCACACACACACGCACACAAACATGCACGCACGTGCGCAAACACACGCATGCACGCACACACACACACGCACGCACGCATGCACGCACGCACGCACGCACACACATGCACACACACACACACACACACACACACACACACACACACATGCACACACACACCAGGCGTACCTGTGCAGGTGTGAGAACAGCAGCTTCATGGTGTCCTGGTTGGGTCGGGGCAGATCCTGGATCAGTTTCTTCACCGCCTGGACCTTCTGTCTGGAATCTTTAATCTCTGTTCAGGAGAAACACAGCAGACGCTCTTTAGTTTCTGCTTCCTGTTGTTGTTTATCATGTCAACATGTTGTAGTTCTTCCTGTTTACAGTTCTAAACACAGTAAGGGCTGCACAATATATCCAGAATCCGTCACATGGCTTTATCAACATGAGCCGTACAGGTATCACAGAGACTAATCAAAGTATCTTCCATGTTAGAATATCTGGCCAATCAGATGAGACCTTACTGCTCTAGATGTCCCACCCCAATTTAAAAGTCACACTATTGGCTGAAGGGTAAGCCAATGGGTTTAAGCTGATCGTGAGTGAGGAAAATAGAGGGGGAAAGAAGCAGAAGAAGCAGGTGAAAGGAACATGTATGTGTTACATAAACGTAAAGTAGTTATCCTGCCAAATTAAACGTGTTAGAATCATAAACGTTTGTTTGTTTCTGATGTAATCCAAAATCACATGGAGACATCCCATTGGACGAGGGAGGTGCTGCCTTCAGGGACTAACACAGAACCAGAGAGATGCTGCATTCAGGGACCAATAGAAACACAGTAGATTCAGACTAATACACTGTCAGCTGTGACTCACTGATGGCCTCCACAAAGGGCTGGAAGGCTCTGAAGGGGAACAGCGGCTCTGGAAGCTCCCGGAAAAACATCTTCAGAGCTCCAGTGACGACGTGGACGTCTTCCCACTGACTGTGGTCCAGGTCCAGGGCCTCCTCTGGGGGTAAGAAGCATATATTCAATACGTCTGCATGGATACCAATATTAAAAACGCATAGAGGGGGGAGGAGTACTCTACTATATATCTACTATACTTTAGTAGAAGTACTCAGGTCTTGTACTTGAGTAAAAGTAGAAGTACCAGAGTGTAGGAATATTCTGTTTCAGTAAAAGTCCTACATTCAAAATGTTCCTCAAGTAAAAGTAGAAAAGTATTCTCATCAAAATATAGTGAAAGTAGCGACAGTAAAAATAGTCATTGTACAGATTGGTCCATTTCAGAATAATAGATATGATATGTTTTATAGTTATTGATGCATTAGTGCTGTTTCCTGTGTGACTTCAATGTGTTTCTGATGGAGATCTAACCGACCCTGATCCACGATGAATCGGAGTTTCTGGACGGTCGATAGATTTCCACTGACTCTGTAGATCCCGTCAACGTCCATACCTGAACAAATAAATAAAAGTCAAACCCCTTTCACATTAAACACCTTCAGGAGGCAGCGAAAGGCTTTTCCATGAGGCCGTGTTTCTTCTGTTTCTGTGAACCCACCTCGCTTTTCGATGGCGTCTAAACAGAGCTGAACGAAGCTGGGCACCGTGGATCCCTCTCGCTCACAGAGAGTCAGCAGGTGGCATCCGAACACTCGATCTGAGATGAGACATCAGGCATTCAGACTGGAATACTGACTGATGGATGATCTTACAACAGGTCTATCATGATGATACTTTTAGAGCAGCGGTTCATTGCAGGTGGGCCGCCAAATCATTTGCAAAACATTATGATTTGTGTGGAAACATTTCATTGTTAAAAATGTTTGCTATTTGAACCTCCTTTCTCTTTCTCGATCCTCCTGAGCAACGGTCATTACAGTCCTTAGCAACAGTCATTACAGTCCTTAGCAACGGTCTATTCTACTGGATTAACAATGTGTCACATGTTCTGAAGGGTCAGAACTTTATTTAGCCTCCGTATTGTTTACGGTTGAATGTGGGCCGCAAACATTTTTAGATTCTTAAGTGGGCCCTGAGTCGGTTGGGAGCCGTTGTGTTAGAGGGAGCTCCTTAAAGGGGGGGTCACCTTTGATGAGGCCTTTCTCCTGCAGAGTCTTCATGGACGGACGTCTGATGATGAACTTCTTCAGTCGGTTCTTCACTCCGTTCTTGTCGGCGCTGTCCGAGGTGCTGTGTTTCAACTTGGAGCTGACGAACATATCTGCACAGAAAACATGGCAGTTAAGACATGTTTATTTAGTGTCGGACAGGTTCAGCAGAGGCAGAGCCACGCGAGCAGCATCTGGAGTTTCTCTCTCTGAGTTGGATCTGAAGAGTTCTGATCTAAAGAGTTGGATCTGAAGAGTTCTGATCTAAAGAGTTGGATCTGAATAGTTCTGATCTGAAGAGTTGGATCTGAAGAGTTCTGATCTAAAGAGTTGGATCTGAAGAGTTCTGATCTAAAGAGTTGGATCTGAATAGTTCTGATCTGAAGAGTTGGATCTGAAGAGTTCTGATCTAAAGAGTTGGATCTGAATAGTTCTGATCTAAAGAGTTGGATCTGAATAGTTCTGATCTAAAGAGTTGGATCTGAATAGTTCTGATCTGAAGAGTTGGATCTGAAGAGTTCTGATCTAAAGAGTTGGATCTGAATAGTTCTGATCTGAAGAGTTGGATCTGAAGAGTTGGATCTGAAGGTCTCTTTAAACCTCTTCAGAGTCTGCAGTCCGGAGATCATTCACAACCCTTTCAGGTGCACCTCATATATCTCTGTCAACTCAACCCTAACCCTGATCACCTGTAAGATACTTACACCTGTCAACACATCAGGACTTCATCCCTCAGCCTCCTTCCTTCATCCTCGACCACATCCCTTCATCCCATCATCCCTCCCACTCAACTCATCCCTTCATCCCATCATCCCTCCCACTCAACTCATCCCTTCATCCCATCATCCCTCCCACTCAACTCATCCCTTCATCCCATCATCCCTCCCACTCAACTCACCCCTTCATCCCATCATCCCTCCCACTCAACTCACCCCTTCATCCCATCATCCCTCCCACTCAACTCATCCCTTCATCCCATCATCCTTCCCACTCAACTCATCCCTTCATCCCATCATCCCTCCCACTCAACTCATCCCTTCATCCCATCATCCCTCCCACTCAACTCATCCCTTCATCCCATCATCCCTCCCACTCAACTCATCCCTTCATCCCATCATCCCTCCCACTCAACTCATCCCTTCATCCCATCATCCCTCCCACTCAACTCATCCCTTCATCCCATCATCCTTCCCACTCAACTCATCCCTTCATCCCATCATCCCTCCCACTCAACTCATCCCTTCATCCCATCATCCCTCCCACTCAACTCATCCCTTCATCCCATCATCCCTCCCACTCAACTCATCCCTTCATCCCATCATCCCTCCAGCTCAACTCATCCCTTCATCCCATCATCCCTCCAGCTCAACTCATCCCTTCATCCCATCATCCCTCCCACTCAACTCACCCCTTCATCCTTCCCCCCTTTAAACTTCATCCTCAGTCACATCTCTTCACCCATTGACTCCTTAATCTCTACATCTTATCCTCCCTTCCACCCGTCATCCCTCCATCTCTCCACCCATCAACCCTTTCCTCCCTACATCGTATCCTCCCTTCACTTGTCATTCATTCGACCTCCTCCATGAAATGTAAATAGCACAGTGTGTGTCTTCAGAGATATAGTGTTGCTTCTCACTGATGGAGCGCCTGTGGACCGGGTTGCGCTGTTTGGTGTTGGTGGACCCGTGTCCAGGGAGGGAGCTGTGTCTGGGCGGGAACTCTGAGCTGTTGGCCCGCCGCAGAGGGAGTGTACTCTGGAAAGAGAAAGAGTTAGGACCCCATGGAGGCAGGCTTTCCTTCCCACTAGCTGTACTGAAGGTCTCTTTTCAGAATCAAGGTAGTGAGATCTTACGGAAGAGTCGACGGCCTTTCTGATGCCGTCAAACCATTTACTGGCAGTGGAGTAACTCTCCGCCTGAAGGAGGTACTCACTCCCTGTGTGTGTTGTGATCTGGAACACAGGAGCACAGGTCAGTCTGTTGGATATATGCGTATCAGGGTGGCTCAGTGTTCAGGGGCGGCTATAGCTCCTGAATCCTTTCAGTGGTAACGAGGTTTTAAACATAAGCTGATTGTTGGAGTTTGACGCTTTGTGTTACCTGGAAGACGTTTTTCCTGCTGGACTTGTCTGGCGTCCATTCGATCACAGCCCCGCACAGCTGGACCACATCCGTCTTAGCCCCTGCTTTCTGAACACAAAGAGTTACTGCTGTCAGGCACTTCAACAGGACTCACACAGGACTAAAGACCATGAGGACTTCAACAGGACTAAAGACCATGAGGACTTCAACAGGACTAAAGACCATGAGGACTTCAACAGGACTAAAGACCATGAGGAATTCAACAGGACTAAAGACCATGAGGAATTCAACAGGACTAAAGACCATGAGGAATTCAACAGGACTAAAGACCATGAGGACTTACACAGGACTAAAGACCATGAGGACTTCAACAGGACTAAAGACCATGAGGAATTCAACAGGACTAAAGACCATGAGGAATTCAACAGGACTAAAGACCATGAGGAATTCAACAGGACTAAAGACCATGAGGACTTCAACAGGACTAAAGACCATGAGGACTTCAACAGGACTAAAGACCATGAGGACTTCAACAGGACTAAAGACCATGAGGACTTCAACAGGACTAAAGACCATGAGGACTTACACAGGACTAAAGACCATGAGGACTTCAACAGGACTAAAGACCATGAGGACTTACACAGGACTAAAGACCATGAGGACTTCAACAGGACTAAAGACCATGAGGACTTACACAGGACTAAAGACCATGAGGAATTCAACAGGACTAAAGACCATGAGGACTTACACAGGACTAAAGACCATGAGGACTTCAACAGGACTAAAGACCATGATGACTTACACAGGACCAAAGACCATGAGGACTTACACAGGACTAAAGACCATGAGGACTTACACAGGACTAAAGACCATGAGGACTTCAACAGGACTAAAGACCATGAGGACTTCAACAGGACTAAAGACCATGAGGACTTCAACAGGACTCACACAGGACTGAAGACCATGACTCATGAACATGAACCTGAACCTCCCCTCATCCCTTTACCCCTCCATCCTTTGACTCCTTCACCCATCCTTTGACTCCTTCATCCCTCCATCCTTTGACTCCTTCACCCTTACATCCTTCCTAGTTTATTGTGCCTTGTGTTGTCACTTTACAGTTTCACTATGAAGAGAAAGAGGTATGGTAATAGTAAGTATGGACACACACACACACACACACACACACACACACACACACACACACACACACACACACATACACATACACATACACACAGACAGACAGACAGACAGACAGACAGACAGACAGACACACACACACAGACACAGACACAGACACAGACACACACATACACACATAGACACACACACACACACACATAGACACACACACACACACACACACACACACACACACATAGACACACACACACACACACACATAGACACACACACACACACATAGACACACACACACACACACACACACACAGACACACACACACACACACACAGTATGTCCTCACCGTGCCAGCTTCCTGTTGTCTCTCTTTGTGAAGCAGCAGCTGATCTGAGGTCAGCTCGCCCCACATCCCGGTCCAGTTCTTTCTCTGCTTCTTCCCGCCGTCTGAGATCTTTGCCACATTCAGGAGGTCTCCTTTCAGCTCCTGCACACACACACACACACACGCACACGCGCACGCACACACACACACACACACAATTTGGAGCTTGTAGAGTTTTATACTATCTTTAGGCATATATTATAGGTATCAAATATATAAAAAACACGTCTCTGAAGTATTTCGCACCAAACAGATCAGTGTAGCCTTATCCCCCTCTCTTCCAGCTGTTACTAAAGTGATGATTCTGGTATATATATAAATATAAATATCTCTGCATTTTGACCCATCCTAGTGTTAGGAGCAGTGTGCTGCCATTTTGAACGGCGCCCGGGGAGCAGTGTAGGGAACGGTGCCTTGCTCAGGGACACCTCGGTAGCACTTGGTCTTGCCGGGACTTGAACTGGTGACCTTCCAGTTGCCAAGCCGTTTTTAGAGATGTGGGTACGGATGAAAAGAGAGAATCATATCTTGAATGTTGACTCACCGGGGGTTCGGCTCCTCCCACCCCGAGGACGCCGTGCTGAGACTGATTCCTGCGATGCCTGGAGATCTACGGGAGAAGACAAAGCGTTCAACAGATCAGTCTGAAGTGTCCTCGCTGCAGGACGGAGGCTCTGGGTTCTTGGTTCTGACTTACAGGGTTCTGCTGCAGGTCGGACTCTTGCAGCACCATGGATCTGGACTGACTGAGGCGCTCTCCGGAGCTCTGGGAGCTCTTCATTCGCATCTGAACGGCTCCAGGCCGAGGCTCCATCAACAAGGGAGGCTTAGCAGAGATTCTGTGGACCAGCACACAGATTCAAAGATTCAAAGGTGTTCTCATCAGATGCTCAGCAGCTTCAGAGGGTAGGCATGGGAATGAAACTCTTCTGACCTGAGCTCCTCCAACAATGCAACATGTATAATAAAATACAACAATGCAAAATAGTGCAAGAAGTCTATATTGATGAAAACAGAATATGAAATTAAATAATGAACAATAAGACAACATTAAATGTGGTTTATTGTGGTGATAACTATTTATATAAACCAGCACTCAGGTAACAGCACACAGGTAAACAACACACAGGTGAGTGCTGTACCAGCACACAGGTAACAGCACACAGGTAAACAACACACAGGTAACAGCTCACAGGTACCGGCACACAGGTAACGGCACACAGGTAACGGCACACAGGTAACGGCACACAGGTAAACAACACACAGGTAACGGCAAACAGGTAACGGCACACAGGTAACAGCACACAGGTAACGGCACACAGGTAACGGCACACAGGTAACGGCAGCACTCACTGCACTCAGGTGAGCCACAGCTGCACAGGTAGCAGTTACCAACTCTAATTCAGAGAAAATTCTGATATTTTTCTTGGAATTCTGACTTTTGTTCAAATTCAGAAATATTTCTCAGAATTCGAACTTTCCTTAAAAGTCTGAAAAGTTTTAACCGCGATTCGAGTAAAATAGCGATGCCACAGAATTCAGTATTTTCTCAAAATGATGACTTTTATTCTGACTTGTTTTCTTCCCTTATTGTTACATTGAACGTGTGGAATAGGAGGTGTTCAGTGAGAGAGCTTTAGTGAAGCGTAGCAGCTGGTCTTCATGTGTTCCTGCAGACGTTACACAACACCGTCAGCTGTGAGTGCGCAACGATAGGCACGTTAAAAACAAAGCTCACCCAACAGTGGAAAATAGATCTAGAGGATTGTAGAGCCAATCAGAGCAGACCGAGGCACGAAGATCAACCATGACAACAGTAGGATAGTGCACCTTAGATAACAATCACATTTAAAGGATCATGGCCGTTCATTTGTTTCAGCTGCTGTTTGTTTCCGTCCCGCACAGAGGAGGTCGGAAGCTTGACATTTCGATGTTGAAAACTCAAACCTACGACTTTGACCAGCGCCATGACAAACCCTCAGAACCAGGAAACAAAGGGCAGCCCTCTGTCCGGAAGCAGGAAGCGCTCTGTCTCTGTACCACAGATCATAAACTGCTCATCTGAAGTCCCTAACACCTGTATTATCAGACCAAACACACACACTGCACACACACCAAGAGAGGCAGAGTGTGATCCAGAGCACAGCAGGGAGTCCAGGCCGGCCGTCACTCACTCCCATCAACAAGAGTCCCAACCTCTGGTGACTTAGACCAGTCTGACACCACACCATTGAGAATAATATCACTTTAATGCGATCTCACCTTGAACCCGCCATCGGTGTGCGATCAGAGTCCTGACAGTTAGAGGAAGTGAGATTCATCACGTGGTTTTTCTTCAACTGCTGCAACCTCGTCGTTTCCTGGAGACTGAAAGCGTCTAACCTCAGTCTCTCTCCGCGAGCCGACGCTCTGCTCACGCTGTAATGTTGGTTTCTGGATCATTCAGTCATTAATGCATCTGTTTGAGTTCCTCTGAGTCTCTGAGTCTCAGAAGGACTTTAGCATCGCCTCAGAGTCTCTGGAGGACTCGTGTGTTACACATTGCTGTATTTCATCTGTCTGGAAGTGGTTAAGAAACACTTTTGAGGAAGTAACTGAGTTTTGGTTGTAAGGAAGAGGTTAAGGGCCAAAAAAAGAGAGATGTCACCGAAGTAAAAACAAACCTCAAGTTCTGTAATTAAAGTCAGAACGCTCACTTTATAATAAATAAAAAGAACATTCTAACAATGTCATTAAGAAAATTCAAATTTAGACTTTTTTCTCAGAATTTCCCACTTTTTTGTCAAAATTCATTTGTTTCTCAAATCTCCATTTTTTTTTTCTAAAAATTCTGAATAACTCACATAAGCTCTAAATTCACATAAACTCTAAATTCACATAAACTCTAAATTCACATAAACTCTCAATTCTAAAAGTGTCTGAGTATCTGAGTCTCTGAGTGTCTGAGTGTCTGAGTCTCTGAGTATCTGAGTGTCTGAGTCTCTGAGTGTCTGAGTCTCTGAGTATCTGAGTATCTGAGTGTCTGAGTGTCTGAGTATCTGAGTATCTGAGTCTCTGAGTCTCTGAGTGTCTGAGTGTCTGAGTGTCTGAGTCTTTCAGTGTCTGAGTATCTGAGTGTCTGAGTCTCTGAGTATCTGAGTGTCTGAGTGTCTGAGTATCTGAGTGTCTGAGTCTCTGAGTCTCTGAGTGTCTGAGTGTCTGAGTGTCTGAGTCTCTCAGTGTCTGAGTCTCTGAGTGTCTGAGTCTCTGAGTATCTGAGTGTCTGAGTGTCTGAGTATCTGAGTGTCTGAGTCTCTGAGTCTCTGAGTATCTGAGTGTCTGAGTGTCTGAGTATCTGAGTGTCTGAGTCTCTGAGTCTCTGAGTGTCTGAGTGTCTGAGTGTCTGAGTCTCTCAGTGTCTGAGTATCTGAGTGTCTGAGTCTCTGAGTGTCTGAGTCTCTCAGTCTCTGAGTGTCTGAGTATCTGAGTGTCTGAGTGTCTGAGTCTCTCAGTCTCTGAGTGTCTGAGTATCTGAGTGTCTGAGTCTCTGAGTGTCTGAGTCTCTCAGTCTCTGAGTGTCTGAGTATCTGAGTCTCTGAGTCTCTGAGTCTCATCTGATAGACTCATCTGTAAATATTGGTTTTATCTCTTGTAAGCTGTTAAAAAACCCTTTTGAGGAAGTAACTGTGTTTTGGTTGTAAGGAAGAGCTTAAGGGCCACGTGTGGAAAAAGAGAGATTTAAGCAAAAGTAAAAATAAAAAAAGTAAGTTTTGTGATGAAAGTCAAAACTCTTTTACAAAAATTCAAGAATTCTAACGATTTTCTAAGAAATTCTCACTTTTTTAAACAGAATGTCCATTTTTAATAAAAATGTTCTTCTCAACATTTTTATTTTTTCAAAGTTATTTTCATTTAAAAAGAAAAAAACATTCTGAAGTTTTTCTCATAATTCTCACTTTAGTAAATTACTGACTCTTTTCTCATAAATCCGAGTTTCCCATTGGAGCCGTGTGCAGGAAGCAGGAGCTCCTTCAGGGTCAGGAACCCGCTCATACAGAAACCGCTCTCCAGTGCGAGGACGCAGGAAGCTAGATAACATCATAGCAGCTTTGGAGGAGGAGGAGGAGGAGGAGGAGGAGTTATGGGGATGAATGCTGTGATTCTTCAGGTGGAAGCTGAGCACAGAGGTCCTCATTCGGAGGATCAGAGCAGCAGAGGAGGTGAGTCTGGTGCTACTGGCTCTACTGGTTCTCTCTTTGTTGTTGTTGGTGTTGTTGTTGTTGTTGTTGTTGTTGTTGTATACATCGAACGCACCCTGACTCTCAGGGGTCGGTGCCGGTATAAAACAAACAGGAAGCAGTCATTCATTCATCAAAACTCTACATTTCTCTTAATTTTGAATTAAAATGTCATTAATCATCAAGTGTGTGTTTGTGTGTGTGTGTGTGTGTGTCTCTGTCTGTCTGTCTGTCTGTCTGTCTGTCTGTCTGTCTGTCTGTCTGTGTGTGTGTGTGTGTGTGTGTGTGTGTGTGTGTGTGTCTCTGTCTGTCTGTCTGTCTGTCTGTCTGTGTCTGTCTGTCTGTCTGTCTGTCTGTCTGTCTGTCTGTGTGTGTGTGTGTGTGTGTGTGTGTGTGTGTCTCTGTCTGTCTGTCTGTCTGTCTGTCTGTCTGTCTGTCTGTCTGTCCGTCTGTCTGTCTGTCTGTCTGTCTGTCTGTCTGTCTGTCTGTCTGTCTGTCTGTCTGTGTGTGTGTGTGTGTGTGTGTGTGTGTGTGTGTGTGTGTGTGTGTGTGTGTGTGTAACCAGCATGAGTTCAAAATAGAATAATATATTTTTTAATATTAACAAATATAGCCTAAAAGAGTTAACAAATATTTAAAACAAATATCGAATGAATTACATTAAATAAATAAAAGCACATTATCTACTTAAATGATTATGAATCCTCAGCAGCAGAAAGGAGCTCTTCTCTTTCTGAAATTGACGTTTGAAGTTTCCGGATGTTTGTGAAACGCTCGGCTGCCATGCAGGAATCTGAGCAGGACCCCAGGTGCATGCTGGGAACTACAACACCCTGGCATCGGTCCATAAGAGGAGAGAGAGAGAGAGAGAGAGAGAGAGAGAGAGAGAGAGAGAGAGAGAGAGAGAGAGAGAGAGAGAGAGAGAGAGAGAGAGAGAGAGAGAGAGAGAGAGAGAGAGAGAGAGAGAGAGAGAGAGAGAGAGAGAGAGAGAGAGAGAGAGAGAGAGAGAGAGAGAGAGCCTGTACTGTCTGGGTTTTATCTGTGTTCTGCCTGTACTGTCTGGGTTTTATCTGTGTTCTGCCTGTACTGTCTGGGTTTTATCTGTGTTCTGCCTGTACTGTCTGGGTTTTATCTGTGTTCTGCCTGTACTGTCTGGGTTTTATCTGTGTTCAGCCGGTACTGTCTGGGTTTTATCTGTGTTCTGCCTGTACTGTCTGGGTTTTATCTGTGTTCAGCCGGTACTGTCTGGGTTTTATCTGTGTTCTGCCTGTACTGTCTGGGTTTTATCTGTGTTCTGCCTGTACTGTCTGGGTTTTATCTGTGTTCTGCCTGTACTGTCTGGGTTTTATCTTTGTTCAGCCTGTACTGTCTGGGTTTTATCTGTGTTCTGCCTGTACTGTCTGGGTTTTATCTGTGTTCAGCCGGTACTGTCTGGGTTTTATCTGTGTTCTGCCTGTACTGTCTGGGTTTTATCTGTGTTCAGCCGGTACTGTCTGGGTTTTATCTGTGTTCTGCCTGTACTGTCTGGGTTTTATCTGTGTTCTGCCTGTACTGTCTGGGTTTTATCTGTGTTCTGCCTGTACTGTCTAGGTTTTATCTGTGTTCTGTCTGTACTGTCTGGGTTTTATCTGTGTTCTGCCTGTACTGTCTGGGTTTTATCTGTGTTCTGCCTGTACTGTCTGGGTTTTATCTTTGTTCAGCCGGTACTGTCTGGGTTTTATCTGTGTTCTGCCCGTACTGTCTGGGTTTTATCTGTGTTCTGCCTGTACTGTCTGGGTTTTATCTGTGTTCAGCCGGTACTGTCTGGGTTTTATCTGTGTTCTGCCCGTACTGTCTGGGTTTTATCTGTGTTCTGCCTGTACTGTCTGGGTTTGATCTGTGTTCAGCTGGTACTGTCTGGGTTCTATTTCGTCCCTACTGACCGCCAGAGGCGGTGCCTAGCACTGGATACGTCCATCGCACGAATGCGCAGTTCGAGTACCTAATAACAACAAAGTCACCTGTGACCCACGTGACACCGGCTACATAGGCCGGCGTCATTAGCGGATCAGCTCCTTTTTATCTTCTCGCTGCGCGAGAGTACCGCGGCTACATTCTTGTAGCCTACAGCGTTCAGGTTTGAACGTTTGATCTGAGGGATTTCTCTGCAAGCAGCTGAGGGAGCTACGGGTTGCGTGTCCTCCAGGAGCTGTGGCCGGCTGTGCAGAGCCTCCACGGACAGGTTTGGGTCAACTTGTTGCTGGTGATGGCTGTGTCCCCGCACCCTCTCCCAGCTAAGTGGTCCTGATTGCTGTCTTGTTTATTGTTTGGCTTAGACTTTCTGGTGACGACAGTGTTCCCGCTTCCTCTCCCATAAAGTTGCCCTTATGCTCTTTTGAAAGTTCTGCTTGTGGCGTTGTGCCCGAGCTATCATTAGCATTTGAGTCCCAGCTTTAGCTGCGTCTCTCATTCAATTTAGTATGGAAAGCCCAGGGTGCCATATTTTGCCCGTTTTTTGCTTAGATGCAGAGAGTAAGATAAGCACTGGCCATGGTTACTACTGTAACTACGGTCCTAGGCCATGTAAGCACTGGGTTCTATGCCTATACATACATGCCCGAGGTTGGACTCTCAGGTGTTGTCCTCTGGGCAAATGTGGCATTCCTGCCCAAGGTGCTTCAACAAACCCACTTTAATCAGCCTGCCCAGCTGGCACGCTTTGACATTCAGGAGAACGGCACATCGGAGTTCCTGTGCCCTGTGGGTGCCTGTGGGTGCCCTGTGGGTGCCTGTGGGTGCCCTGTGGGTGCCTGTGGGTGCCCTGTGGGTGCCTGTGGGTGCCTGTGGGTGCATGTGGGTGCCTGTGGGTGCCCTGTGGGTGCCTGTGGGTGCCTGTGGGTGCCCTGTGGGTGCCCTGTGGGTGCCTGTGGGTGACATGGTTGGTATAATAATAATAATAATAATAAATGGGATTTATATAGCGCTTTTCTAGACCCAAAGACGCTTTACATTATGAGTAAGGTCGACAAACAAAACAAGAACAAAAACACAAACAAAAAGAAAAACAGAAAAGCAGTCAGGAGGATGTTGGTTCAGAGGGGGGAGGGGCGGGTTTCAGGATAAGCAGAGTTGAAGAGGTGGGTTTTGAGACGGGACTGGAACAGGGTGAGGGACTCAGACTCACGGAGGTCTTGGGGGAGGGAGTTCCAGAGCTTCGGGGCTGCCACAGAGAAGGCTCTGTCCCCGAAGCTCCGGAGTTTGGCCTTGGGGATTGAGAGCAAACCGGCTGAGGTGGATCTGAGGGACCGGGGTGGTTGGTAGAGGATGAGGAGGTCAGTGAGGTAGGGGGGGGCCAGATGGTGGAGGGCTTTATAGGTGAGGACCAGGAGTTTGTAGTGAATGCGGTGTGAGACGGGAAGCCAGTGGAGTTCTTTGAGGACCGGGGTGATGTGATGCCATGATTTGGTGTGGCTGAGGAGTCTGGCGGCTGCGTTCTGGACACGCTGGAGTCTGTTGAGGGAGGTGGAGCTGATGCCGAAGAGGAGTGAGTTGCAATAGTCAAGGCGGGAGGAGATGAAGGCGTGAATGAGTCGCTCAGCTGCGGGGCGGGTGAGAGAGGGACGGAGTTCCTCTCTCATATAGGTATAGGTCATCGAGTGCTAAAGCACGGTCTCTGGCGGTCAGTAGGGACGAAATAGAACGATAGTTACGGCTGTAACTACGGTTCTATGAGTCCCGGATGACCGCCAGAGTTTCCTGTCACTCAGAATTCTTGTGTGCTCGCGAGAAGATTCTGGGAGCTGATCCTCTGATGAAGCCGGCCTATGTAGCCGTAGTCACGTGGGTCACAGGTGACTTTGTTGTTATTGGTACTCGAGCTGCGCATGCGCGCGATGGACATACCCAGTGCTAAAGCACCGCCTCTGGCGGTCAGTAGGGACTCATAGAACCGTAGCTACAGCCGTAACTATCGTTTTTATCTGTGTTCACTTTGTTCACGCTGCTCTTCTTGGCCAGTCAATGAGACTTTTTACCTGGTTAAATAAAGGATATATATATATATATATATATATATATATATATATATATATATATATATATATAATACTTTCATAAATGTGAGAATAAAGTAAATCTGCTGACAGAATTTAAGAAAACTAAACGATTAAAACTCATTCAGAGTTTCCCACCCTTTGACTTGATGATTCCATGTCTCTGCATGGGGGATGGTGTGTGTGTGTGTGTGTGTGTGTGTGTGTGTGTGTGTGTGTGTGTGTGTGTGTGTGTGTGTGTGTGTGTGTGTGTGTGTGTGTGTGTGTGTGTGTGTGTGTGTGTGTGTGTGTGTGTGTGTGTGTGTGTGTGTGTGTGTGTGTGTGTGTGTGTGTGTGTGTGTGTGTGTGTGTGTGTGTGTGTGTGTGTGTGTGTGTGTGTGTGTGTGTGTGTGTGAGTTCTGTTATCTCTGTTGGTTTTAGACTCAGCTGAAACCAGGACTCTCTCTGATCTTCTGGTATGTTCTCTTTCTGTTAATTAGCTGCTGCTCTGGTTTCACACATTTCACTTATTTAGGATCAGGTTCTGTTTCTGAATGTTTTGTGTGTCTTCCTGTTGGTTTTACACCTTCTTTAGTAGTTGTGTACATATATATATATATATTTATATACACATACACACACACACACACACACACATCATTATTACAACACATACAGACTTGCAAATCATAACACTGGCAATGATTTTATATTTATTAGACAATTTAAAAAAAATCATGCTTCAAAAAGTGGGGGACGGCGATCCCCCGCGTCAACGACCTACACCACTGCCTTTAGCTGACTTTTATCTAAAGACACTTACATGCACTCTCTATGCACGAGACATGCTGGGTTTTTTATAACGACGTAATGTGACGAGGAGAATATCCAGAATACCTCCGGCCTTACGACAATGGCAACTCAGAGATAAAAAATAACTTTTAAATGTTTGTTTAGCGCCTTAAGGTTACGTACGGCTGTGTGTGTGTGTGTGTGTGTGTGTGTGTGTGTGTGTGTGTGTGTGTGTGTGTGTGTGTGTGTGTGTGTGTGTGTGTGTGTGTGTGTGTGTGTGTGTGTGTGTGTGTGTGTGTGTGTGTGTGTGTGTGTGTGTGTGTGTGTGTGTGTGTGTGTGTGTGGAGATACACAGATAACAGCAGCAGATAACGGGTTTGAGGATATAAAGAGAGAACTGTTAAACTGGGATATTTTCAAATATGTGTGAAAACAAATTAAACATTAAATAATTGTTCCCGGAAGGTAAACAAGTCTGAATATGTTAGTTTGATAATAACTTTTAGATACATATAATATTCACATTTCATAGAGTCATCAATAAGAAATAATCTGTCTCACTGAAAACTACACAAATGTACAAAAAACTACAACTCCAGCATGCACCACAGTCACACTTCAGCCATGAAGGTGACAATGCATTTCCTGGAGACATGGAGACACATTGACAGACATGGAGAGACA